>NC_079380.1:18468989-18661489 GCF_021018895.1 Seriola aureovittata | reverse complement strand
AGCTATGTAGTCAGGTGTTCCACAGAAGGTCTTGGTGGTGATTCCATCATTCATATTTTCTTTACACATGCCAAAGTCTGCTATCTTAATGTGGCCCTCACAGTCCAGCATCACATTGTCCAGCTTCAGGTCTCTGCAGGAGAATAAAACAACATTAAACAGGAAAGACACTGTGTGTGTTTTCTAAGCTGGCTCTGTTATCCTGTAGTTTTCTCCTCCTCTGCGGTCTCCCTGACTCCGTTGAGGTGGAGGGGCGACAGTTACACCAAACCAGATGACAGATGTGGTTCTGATTTTAGGTTGCAGGGGCCTGCATCATTTATGGGAGTGGATTCTGAGCTGGCTATCATAAACAGCCAAATCTGACTTGTGTGAAATTTCATCGTTCATGTGATGAATATTACAGATCGATATCTGTGTTCACCTCCTTCCCTGCAGTTCTGATGTTACAGCTCGGTCCAGAGAATGACCATTAATAAAAAATACAGAGACTAGTTAGTTTAGTTCGGCTTTGAAGCAGCAACTTCAGACTTAAAAATAATAATAATAATAAAAAAAAAAAATCTCTTCTCTTGTGCTGAAAAAAAAATCCCTTTAAACTACAATGAATTTGGTCAAAAATATCAGGATATTATCATCTAGAAAATAATTTGCTACGAACAAACTGAAAATATAAACATACAGAACAATACTTCAGTGACTTCAGTGAATTCTGTCACAAATTTCTTCATGTTCCAACTAATAATAAAAAGTGTTTGTCATTACAGTAAATAATTTTAAAACAAAACAGTTATCTATTCATTTGAACAAAATATAGCATCTTTTAATAAACGGATGATTCACCACAATAAATGTGGTTATCTTTTCATATTATATGATGAATGTGTTTCATAGTAACAATATCTGCTTCAACCATCTATACCGTCTGTTGCATTAATATAAACTGTGTTGGTGTGACAGTAATTTGTTATCAGAATATCTACGTTTCGTAAGGTTTACTTCCTGTTTCAGGTTCTGGAGTAAGACGGGGGCGGAGTCTGATCTTAGCGGGACATGGTTTGGTGTAAATGTTGTACATTCAGTGTGCTGTGGTCGGGAGGTTACCTGTAGATGATGCCCTTTTGATGTAGGAAGAACAGACCAATGGCTATCTCTGCAGCATAGAATCTACACACACACACACACACACACACACACACACACACACACACACACACACACAGGAAACAACAGTAATTAGAAAGAGGCTGAGGAAAAGGACGGGGGAGGGGGACAACGGGATAATTTGTGTATGTGTGTGTGTGTCAGCATAAAGGTCAGCGCTGTCTCTTCAAGGCCAGAGAGCAGCTGATAAGATCAACAGGAGGAGTCTGGACACATTGACCACGCGTTCTACTATGTTGTGCGTGTGTGTTTTTTCGTGGGCGTGCACAATCAGTGTCTGTTTAGAAAGTGCGCGTTCAAGATATTTCGAAGGTGTGGATAGCGGCGATAAATACGCCGTTTGGAGCTTCGTGGATGTTTCATCTGTGATCAGAATGATGACCAGAGAGGAGTCGCTGCAACAGGAAGCGAACACGGCTCTAGATGCAGAATGTAAATACAAGACACACAAGACGAGGCGCTGAGACATTTGTTCTAGGATCCATGGAGCAGAATATCCTGACTATTGTCTGATAAATACATTAAACAGAGTAGAACGAGCTGATGGCCTTAGATAAAAGAATTCCTCACCCTGTTCGATATGCCCTCAGCAGTCTAAACCTCCTGCCAGATGGAAGAAAGTCTAATTCTCTACAAAGCAGATGAAGGGCAAACTCTTCCACGGCTCTCGCTTTCCAGACAGCCCGCTTGTCAAATACGTCAGCCCGCCGGTTCGGCTCGACACCAGTGATCTCGCCAGTCACCTTAATTATATTATGCAGTTTTGGAGGTATTCTACCACACACTGGAAACTCTCAGGAGCTGCTGGATTACTTTAATGTCTTTGAAGTTCTTCAGAGCCGCAACGTGCATTGGGGCAAACGACACATTTCATCGGCAGGCTCCACTCCGATTGCTCATCCATCACCTGAGCCAGTCAAACTGCTGATGGCTTATTCTATATGATTAAAAAAGTGTCACTAAACCGTGAAACACCTATAAGCCGGGGATTAAGATTTGTGTTATGATGGCATAGAAAGGTATCTCAGCTGTTAGTCTGCAAATGCTGCTTTGTGTGTGTGTGTGTGTGTGTATTGTGTGTGTGTGTGTACTCACACAGCATGGGGCTCTTTGAACTTGCCGACCTGCTGAATCTGATACATGAGATCTCCACCGTTTATGTACTCCATGACAAAATACAAACGGTCCTACAGAGAGACAGAGGGGCAGAAAGAGAAAGAAAAGACAAAAAGGACATGTTCATACACGCAGGCGAGAGGTCGCGGAGAAATGTGAGGGAAAGAGTGACGACTCAAAAGAGAAAAGATTAAAGCATAGATGGAGAGAAAAGGGGGTGAAAATGACATAGGAAGTGAAAATGGTGGGGGGGTGGGGGGGTTTGAGGTAGGGAAAGAGGTGACTGGGGTTGTCGTCTGTGCGTCCAATCAGTCTTCAACTGAGCGAACACAGCGACATCAATTTGAGAGCCAATTCTTCTCCATTATCTACAGAAATTGCCAATAAGGTGCAGTGTGTGAGAGAGAGTGGAAGGATTTGGTGTGTGTGTGTGTGTATGTGTGTGTGTGTGTGTACTGCATGTATGAATAAAATACGTGTGTGTGTGTGTGTGTGTGTGTGTGTGTGTGCGTGTGCACTACAAATCATATACGGCATGTATCTGTCTATGCATGCATGTTGTAATTGCCTATATGTGTAGAACTGCCTGCTAAGTCCCATATGTATGGAAGCCGTTCTCCGGTCAGAGACTTAGTGCTGTGGAGGATTAACACACTCACTTCTAGTTTGTGTGTGTGTGTGTGTGTGTGTGTGTGTGTGTGTGTGTGTGTGTTAGGTCAACTTTATTTGTCTAGCCTTTTCGTCACATCAAATAAATGTTCATTAATCAATGAAAACATAAAAGTTTGAGTGTTTTTATGGATCGTGTGAATGTAAATGACATGTGCTCAGTGAGCTACATTTACTCCTCTGTTGACTCATCTCTATATGGATTACATGTCAGAACAGGAGCATGAATCAAATATGAAACCAGCCTGTGTATGCTAGCTGTGAGCTGGTGACAGCAGGCAGGGTGGCTGCTGCTAAGACCACAGCGCTCCACAGCAGAGCCGCTGTGCCCTTCAGCAGGACGCTGCACTGTGGCTCGCTTCTGATCGAACAGAACGGGGAACGTGTGGGTGTCATGTGTATCAAAGTGTCATTTCATCCGGCAAAGAATCCAGAAAGACAGAATACAGTTATCCACAATCATATGAAATTGACAGATTTCTAGTTTGTGTATGTTTGTATGTATGAGCAGGAGTTCATCCAGTCACCTGCACCAACAGTTAATAAAACAAAATGGAACTGATCTGATATTAGGTCTATGATCTATATTTCTGGTAATACTCTGAATAGCTTCCTTATTCCTTTTTGCCTTGTCATAATATGATGTTAAACGTTGTTTGGTTGGATGTTAATCTCACAGGCAGGTGTGTGAAATCAGTGAGGAAGCACAAAAAGCCTGTACATACTGTACAATAGGAAAATAAAACACCCAGAGGTCCTACCCTAAATAAACCATTGTACTGTGTGTGTGTGTGTGTTGTGTGTGTGTGTGTGTGTGTGTGTGTGTGTGTTTTGCTAGTGCTTATGTACATGAAACACACAAATACCCTACCATAGTCTGGAAGGTGGAGTGCAGTTGTGTTAAGAACGGCGGCTTTCCAGCCAGCGCTAACACTCTCTTCTCCACCATGGTGCACTCCACGTCATCATCCTGGATAACCACGTCCTTCTTCAGGATCTTTATGGCGTACAGGTCCTCTGTCCCTTTACGCTCCGCCAGCATCACCTAGAGAGAGAGGGAGAGAGAGAGAGATGGAGAGGATAGATGGGGAGGATAGATGGGGAAATACGAGGAGGATAGATTCATCAGTATTCAAAATCTTTATGGCACACAGCTTCTCTCATGTCTTTATACCAGCATCACCTTGGAGGAGAGAAGGGTGCAGTGAAGAAAAGACAGAACGAGGGAGAGAGAGGCCGAGGATGGGAGGCAGACAGAGAGATAGGGGAGGCAGGGACAGCAGGGGAGACAGGGGAGCTACTGTAAAGGGCAGGGATAAAGGAGCAGAGTGATGAAGAAAAGCTTCTCTGACTGTTTTGGGTTAGACAGTCAAGGCAGAAATAAAGAGGGTAAGGACAGGAGGGAAGAACAGGACGAGACTGACTCATCATTTTTCAAGATGTGACCCGAGGAGTAGCAGAGAGAAAAAGAAAGGCAGAGGGAAAGGAAGTGATTAAAGGCTCCTTTATATCCTGTGATAGCGGCTATCTTGCAAGTTTACTCCGTGTCGCTCTGTGTGAGATAGGTCTAATAAAATTTTGGTCGCACTTTGTGTCACTATCACGGTATCGGTTCTGAGGCTTGTCAGATTGTGAGATAAAGGCCTGGTGAATTGTGGCACTAAGACAACTTGCATCATCCTTTTGTGCCACAGACATCTTTTGAAAATGAAGCGAAGTAAAAGCTTTGTTTTGTTTTAAAGGGGAACTCCAGCGATTTAGCATTCACAATGTTGGGGGGCCTCACGAGAGAAAACATTGACTATTAATGACAGAGGAGGAGTCCCACTCAATCCTAAGAAGTCACTTTGTTCACAGAGTAAATACTACAGTAACAAAACACAGGTGGTCCCCTTTGAGGTAACTGGTAAGTGACTTCTCATAATTGAGTGCGGGACTCAAAAGAGATGCATAAAAAAGAAAAGAGTGGTCGAATCCAGAGCAATGACAAAAAAAATGCACGTCCCGATATTTAGGCCCAATTATGGGTTGAGCCTCAAAAATTCTGACCCATACAATGACGGATCCTGCAGTTTCCATAATGTTGTTGAATTCCTTTAGACCCTTCCTGCCTCTTCTTTCAAAGTCCACGTATACAATTTGTAACTTATGTTTTCTCATAAAAATATAAGTGTTGAGTCTAACTTATATATAGATAACCCTGATGACAACATCAGATTAGTTAACTTAAAAACTGTGGAAAGGTCCCTCCACAGCGCCAGCAGATGTATACACATACAACAGTTTTCACAGGCTTGTGATTGGGTAAACTGAACGTCATGTGTAAAATCTGTGGATATGGTCAGTGTATTCTGTGCAGTTTCACATCATATTCCGATTGGTTGTTTTGTGGATGTGGAGGCAGGAGTCGTATTGTGAAAATGTCTAACAAAGTCAAAGTTTTGACGCAGCCCAGTCGATGATAAAACATTTGAGCCCGCACAGCCCTGGACAAAGGGTACAGTGTATGGTAGCCTTAATTAGTCTTTCTCCTTTGCATTTTCTTACCTAGAGACAAGAGCAGAGGAGAGAGAGGAAAGCAGGGAATAACAGAAAGGCAGTGGATGGGAACAGAGCGAGGATTTGTAGTGCCTCAGTTAGATTTTTATAGTGTTTGGCTTCTCTTTGCCCTTCACTAACATCAGGGAGGAGAAAAAAGTCAGAACAGAAAGAAGGAGCAAGAGGGGTTTATTTCACGTTTCTTTTTCAGGATCTTTAGGCCACACAGTTGGGGGGCCGGGAAAAGAGAAGTCGGATGGGTGAGGTGGTGAGTGGGATTAGAAAAGTGGGAGTGAAGGAGGAAGTGAAGGACGGGAGGAGAGGAGGGACAGGAGGAAGGCAGCAGCTCTGCAATTCAGGATCCTATGTGACTTCATTGTTTAGTCTGGGAACACATTTGCTTGTAATCACACCTGTGAGATACACACACACACACACACACACACACACACACACACACACACACACACACACACACACACACACACACACACACACACACACACACACACACACACACACACACACAAAAATTAAGATTAAAAACCCACACAATAACACAGGGTGTGGCGACTGATCCCTGAGGAGGTCGACAAGACATATGACAAGAATGCTCCCACTATGAGATGCCTCTGCATTACTGTTCGTTTGATTTGTTTGTGTGTGTGTGTGTGTGTGTGTGTGTGTGTGTGTGTGTGTGTGTGTGTGTGTGTGTGTGTGTGTGTGCGTGCGTGCTCAGCAGTTAAAATGTCTTGTAGCCAAGGTCAGGCTTATGCTGCAGTCAACGAGAGGAATAAACGTTTCTGTCTCATCTTCCTCTCTCCTGTTTACCGTTTCCTGTTCTCCTCTCCTTTTTCATCACCACCTCTTCCCTTTTGGTTTTTCCATGTCTCCCTTCTCTACTTTTCTATCCCTTTCTCATCTCCTCTTCTCCCAAAGAATCCAGTAGCTGCTGGAAATAGCAGGCCAAATGTGGGTCGAGTCTCAGATCGTAGGTCATCTCATGAAAGTTGAAGCAGACTTGTGACCAGGTCAGAAGACTTCAACTCTCTGGGATCCGTATGGGGAGAATTATATCAGCAACTGCGACGTAAAAGGTGTCTGTGCTGTGTGTAAAGTTAACCTTGACACATTGAGAAAATGGAGCTTTAAAGCAAATGTTCCACATTTGGGGAAATTCAGAGAGTTAGATAAGAAAATAAAAATCACACTGTACATTCAATATGCCAGAAAAGCCAGAAAATGTTCAGCTTAGCCAAGTATAAAGGCTGGAAACAGGAAAACATCTAGTCTGGCTCACTTCACATGTAATAAAATCTGCCTACCAGCACCTCTAAAGCTCATCAATTAACACATTACATCTTATTAATAATCTATAAAAAAAATTGTAGAATCTTTGTATTACACAGCATGAGCTCATTACCCAACGTTACAGATTTTGCTATTTACAGACATTAAGCTAATTAAGCTAAGCTAATTCCCCAAAATTTCAAACTGTTCATTTAAAGCTGATTTTGTAACTAGTGGTATGATTCTTTCAAGAAATGACACTTATATTGTTTGAAGCTAAAACAGCATACACCAGCAAAAAGTACAGGAGTTATTAGCTAGCAACCAGTCTATTTTAAAGAACGTATGATAGCTAGACAGAGTTTAAAGCAGCACTAACCATGGGAATATTTAGATAACTTCATTGTTATTTTAAAGAGTCAGATTGAAGCGCACAGTTTCAAGATCATTGCATGTCTTATATTTTTAAAAACAGCTATAGTGACAGCTAATGGCAAAACCTGCTCTATGAGGCTTCTTGATGCTGCAGAAGGACACAGAGCAAGATACCCCATTTTCAATTTCCCTATCATCAGCACAGATATAGTATCGTTTCCACATGTTCGACCACGCTGCTGAAAATTGTCACCTTGCTGCATAGCTTTCCTCTTTCTATCATCCTAAAACCAATAAAAGCACTTTAACATTTTATCTTAAAACAAGGGTGCGAACAGGCAAGAAGAAAGTGGAAGAAAAACAGCTGAGCTTTCCATTATATGGCTAGCATGGTGTGTTTGTAGATTCCACAAGGCTAATTGAGTTCTGGGACCTCAACAAAGGAACTCGCATCCAATCGAATTTCATATTTAAGCCTTTTATTACATTTCCTTTGTTAATTTGCATAAAACACGGGGTGAACCTCATGAGTAGAAAAAATTTGCAGCTGCTAAACTGCTCAAGTTTAGTTGAGTTTTACTGATTAATGGGCGTGTTTTACTATATAATTGACTGTACGTCTGCAAACAGAAACATGTGCTGTCAAGCGTCTGTGAGCATTGAGCAGAACCACTATGCTCACTCGTTATAAGTTGCTGTAGATAAGTGTCAGCTTAATGATGTAAATGGGAAACATATCACACTCATTATTCTCTCTGAACCTGTCAGGAATAGAGCAATATGAGTGACCTTATATCCACTTCCTTCCCTATGAGATCGGAAACTTTGCTGTTCATGTCTTATACATATTCAGGTATGTTAATATAAAGGGGTTATTGGGCTCGGGTTTCTACAGGGAGAGCAGCACAGATGGACAAAAAGCTATATTTGTGTGTGTGTGCGTGCGGGCAGCCACAGTTCAAGAATGTGCACTGAAACATTCAGTATTAAGGTTTTTTATATCTATTGAAGTTGGATGTATGCTGGTGGTGTCCTTTGACAAAAGGAATAAAAAAAAGAAAAAAAAGAAGTCATTAATTGTAAGAGAAAGGGTGTGTGTTTGGGTGTGCATGAACTCATCCCATATGGTGGCAGAGTGACTCTATGTAAATACAAACTCTATAAAGTTAAAACGGAGAGGAAGGACACCATCTGGCCTGAAGCTCATTTTATGCCACCACAAAGACAAGGACAAGACCAACACAAGAGAGGGAACACATAAAACCACCAGGTTTCATCAGAAATCAAAACGCCTGTGCAGACAGAAGATGCACATACCACAAGCAACAACTGTCCACGGTGGCCAATGTTGGGAAGATGAGCATATGTTGTTTTATTCATTACTCCCTTCATGTTTTGCATGTAATTTTAGGCAGCCAGAGTTACATGTCATTATCTTGTCGAGGGTCAGTGTCTTACTCAAGGCCATTGTGGTCGGTGTCATTCATAAACTGGCTACTCTACTCCGGTATGAATTGTGGTGTGTGTCACTGTCGGCCTTTTTACCCAAGAAAGTTGTTCAGGGTCATTTGACAGAACAGCCGTCCCGAGGAGATTAACTGTCATATGTCGTAAATGATGCCAGTGTGTTTTCTCTGCTGACCTTGCGGAGTGAATTTACCCAGGCAAAATAAATGAAACCACACTCTGCTGCACTGCACTACGTTGTGTTGTGGTGGCCTGTGCAGTATTCTGTGGTATGCAGTCATTATTTCCACCAAGACTGTGTATTTTATGTCTAGCGCCGCACAGACTGTCGCTGTAGGTCACAATGGGACTTGTATGTGCTGTTGGTATTTTTAATTTAACCAAAACATTTCACTTTCTTTTTCTGTCCACATTTAACTGTCCACATCAGATGACAATTTGCAAGTTCTCCCTAGCCACATGGCACATCATTCGATTTTACAACAGCAAAAACAACAGACCATACTGATATATCATGTTTGGGGTGTCACAAATCTATCATAAAATCCTGTGATCAATTCCATTTATTGGTCTGCAACGCCACAAGCAAACCCAACCAGAGCCTGCTCATATTGGGGCTGAGACCCAATATGACTGACAAATTGATTAGGTCTGTAAGCACCTGATATTATGTTTCTACCACTCATTAAAACCCTCCTTAGCCTCAGTAACATAGACTAATTGTCAAAAATTGCCTAAAAGCTGAGGATTTAAGTGGCTGTCCATGACGCTATGATCAAAGTAGTGTGTGGTAACAGCAGAAGTCCGGCTCTGCAGATGTGTGCTTATGCACATGAAGCACGTGTATGCTTGTCATGGGTGTATAGAGCCATGAATACTAGTCAATCAAAAGCATGAGCGTGCATGTGTCTGCCCATGAGATAGGCTTACCTGTGTCTGTGTCTGTGTGTGTGTGTGTGTGTGTGCTCATGTTATTATCAGACTGTAAGAAGGTCCACAGTGAAATGTTAGCATGTGATGCAGATGTCCTCAGACAATGAAGCAGAAAGCACAGCTCTGAGGATACCTGCCTCCCACGCAAACTCAGGAACATTAAAATAACACACACACGTCACATGAGCGCCTGTTTGTGTGTGTGTCTCTTTATTTCTTAAATCAGTTGGTATTCACACACACTCACATCAGCTTGCTGAGCGGAGCTAGTATTCACAGAATTTACTGGTGTGTGTGTCTGTGCATTCGTGTCGTGTGTGTGTACATAGTATAGGCCTAAATGAAGAATGGACGATCATGTATGCATGTGTGATTGTATCAGTCTCCGGCTGTGTGTGTGTGTGTACTCATGCGTATCTGAGCATGTCTCAGGAATGTGTGTATGCGTGTGTGTGTCTGGTATTCCGGTAACGATCGAGCCTCGGCTCTGTCTCTCCACGTTGACGCATCAGTGTAGCTTTAAATGCCTGTTACCATGGAAACAGGCAGCCAGCATACAGGTCTGGTACACAGACAATGGTCTCTCTTTTTCTCTCTGTCGTTCTCTGTCACTTTCACTCTCTCTCTCTCTCTCTCCCTTTCTCCGCCCTGCTGCTCTACCCATCCTTTACCCAATTTCCTCTCACTCTCTCTTTCTCTCTCTCGCCACATCCTCCCTTTTCTTTCCGTTTCTTGCCTTGGTTTTCATTCATTCATGTCAGTTTTCCCTCACCATGGTTTCCCCCTCCCTTTTCACTCTCCCGCTTTTCATTCAGTCTGACGTTTTTACCTCTCGCTAAATTCATTCATGCCAACCTTGCCGCCATCCTCTCACATCTCTGTCTCTCGCTCCTTTCATCACCCCCTCCACTTGTCATGTCATTCTCGTTGTCCCTTTCCCTCCATCCATCTCTGTCTACCTGCGCTTCATCTCCTGTAATTCTCTCTATCTCTATCCAGGACTTTCTGTCCATCTTTGCTTTTCCTCTAAGCCCTGTGTGTGGATCCTTGTGCGTTAGATTAGAAAGCTCTAACATGCAGCCAAACAAAACACACACAGATGCTCAGAGAGGGATTTATCATAGCATGCAGTTAGAGCGCGGATATTAAACTACGTGTTCACATGTCCATCGTCGCCATATATCCTGCATTTATTGAGAATCCGTTATTAGGATGTGATGTAAGGTACAGAAAGAAATCAAGTACATGATGGCTGCTGCTTTTTCTGCTGTGATCTGCTGATGTGAAACTTTTGAAAGAAGGAATAACACAGTTCACTTACAATCCTTTATCTGCTGCCAAGTGGACATACATTTTAATCCACACTGCCACTAGCGTCTCAGCTGCTTGTCTACACACACACACACACACACACACACACACACACACACACACACACACACACACACACACACACACACACACACACACACACAAACACCATGGCCTCACCTTGCCAAAGCTGCCCTTTCCCAACACCATCAGGAAGTTGAAGTCAGACAGCTTCATGCGGTCTTGGTTGCCATTGGAGTCGAAGCGGGACGCAGCATTGGCCGATTTGCCTTCCGTGTTCTTGCCTGGACCAATCTTAGCTCTCTGGATGGAGGAAGGACACAACAGGGGACAAGATCAGACAAAACCTTAAACATTCAAAGACACTGCAGTGGAGTTGGCACATAATATATCTGATCCTACTAACATTTAAAACAATGTAGGGGTGGGGCAGCTTAGTGACACAGGGCCTTTCAACAGTATTTATTGATGGAAGCAAGAGATTTCCTCATTCACTTTCCACACCCACATTTGTCCTGGTGGTTCTAGTCTCATTCAGAGGTGCTATTTTAAAATCAATAAATAATTTCAGTAATTTTGATACATTAGAATATCAGTGAAAAATCAGTGTAACATTTTTCTCTTTAGCAAGCCGGGCAAAGAATAGCTCCTTCTTACAAATATATATACAACATATATGCTACTAATTATCTTCACCCAATTTTTATTGTTTATGGTAAATGTGCCAAATAATCCGATCACCAAGTTACTAGTGAAACGCTAATGCTTGTGCTACATTTAAGATGCTTGAATTTTCACACCAGATCAAGGTTATTGGACATCACTGTCAGCACTGCGAACAGTGATCAAAAGATATAAGAAGCTTGACTCACACGGAAATGTTAACATTTTACACACAAAACCAGTTTAACTTCAGATTATAGACACCATAGTTCTAACACGAAACTTTCCTTAAACACCAAACAGCACATGACTTTTGCTGGTAAGGCCTCTTTTTCAAAATGTGGGGCATTTTAATAGCACCACAAGTGGAATTGGCAAATATGTTAATAGGGGAAAGTTTTTAGACTTTCAATTATTCTGTACAGGCGCTTTACTCCCCAGTTCACACTTTCCATAACAAATATGGCCTCCCTGCGCGTCTGTCACTCTGTTCCGTCATGACTGTCACCACTTCCCTTGTTTCTGTCCTTCAACCGCTCTCTCCCACTCACTCTGAAAGTTTTTGCACCATCTCTCTTTCTCTAAAATAATTCATTTTCTATTTCATCTTAATACATGTGGCCCGTGTCTCTGACTCTCCATTTATTCATGTCTGTCACCACTTCCCTGTCCCTCTCCTCTATTCACTCTGTTCTTCATTTCTAACTCACTCTCAATTTATCCATCTCTGCCTCGACCTTGTCCTGTCTCTGTCATAAGAAACTTCTATTATAATTTTATTCTCCACTTTGTTAAGCTGTGCTACAATTTAATCTATGATCTTAAGGCATTAACACAGCGCCTACACACTCAGAAACAGACACACGGGATGAATACATCTTATCTTATCACATCTTATCTTAAATTGCTGATCCGCACTGAGTCTCCCTGCACTTCCTCTGTCCTGTGCAGTTGCAGTAATTTCTCCTCCGCCTCATCTTGAAAATTGACAGAGTGAGGCATCCAACTACTCTGCTGCTGTTTGTTGTGTACTGTGTGCTGTGTGATGCAACCCATACGGTTTTTGACTCATCTATGGATAAAAGGCTCTATCTGTCTCCATCTGTTGTGACACACAAACACACGCACACACGCAAGCACACACACACACACACACACACACACACACACACACACACACACACACACACACACACAGAGGAGGAGCAGTCGAGGTATTTGTGAGCAGCAGACCATGCTGAAGGCAACACTCTCAAAGCCTTCAGAGATTAATGCTGCTCTCTCTCTCCCCGTCTGTCTCTGTCTACAATCAAGTGTTTTTTTGTGCACGTTATAAAATATTACTGTAAAAAGGTTGAATGGAAACGGAAACATCTGAGAAACTGTCACAAAACCCCAAAAGCTTTTAACACGGGTTTGAGGTGGTTCTTGCTTTTGTGAATAAAGAACAACGTGTGCACTAAACTGGTGACGAAAATGCACCTGTGCAATAAATGATGACGTTAGAAAAACCTTCAACTGCCTCCATAGACACTGTCCTGATGCAGCCTCAGGGCAGCAGCCATGTTCACACACAGTGAGACTCAAGTTCTAATCACGAGTCTGAGATATTGTGGATTTTCTGACAGCTGTGATATCTCCCGCTTGCTGAAAGGAACGACAGAAGAGTCAACAAACCCTGTGGTGAAATGGCTGCAAAGTCACCATCACTCTGAGTTACATGTAAATAAAATGCAATCTGAAGATTTACTTAAATCAATTCAGCAGATTTAGAAGGAGTTTATACTCTGTTCGTTTGTATGTGGTGTCGTTTGTTAACGAACAACCTCAAGTGAGTCTCTGCAGGTGATTTGTTTGGATGACTATGAGATTAGCATCAAAGATTATCACCACCTCCACGACACATACATCATTTTTTGTTTGCTGCAGCTTGTGGAAATGCATCAAATTAACACGTTATTTTAAAGTTTCTGGTAATTACAGAAGTTGAAACTTGCTGTTTCTTTTGCTGTCAATAAATCTCCTCTCACTTGCCCGCCTTGATCTCACATCTCTATATCTCATCCAGCTTTATCTTTCCACCAACCCCCCCCCACACACACACACACATTAATTCACACCCCTGCGTGTATATAGAAGAAATGGAGAAAGCGAAGGTAAGAGAAAGAAAAGGCGAGGAAAGACAACAGACAGACAGAAAAGAGTATGAATAAAAGAATATAGGGTGAGTGAGTGAGTGAGTGAGTGAGTGAGTGAGTGAGTGAGTGAGTGAGTGAGTGAGTGAGTGAGTGAGTGAGTGAAAGGTATATTAGCTTGTAAAATGTACTTGAAGCATCACAGATCAATTTTAGATTATTTTTACTGATGCATTAAGTTGCTCTTTAATGTAAGAAGCAGTTGGAACAGTGGGAGTCGGTTGAGTTGGAGCAAATTCTGTTTTACATACAGTTGCCAACAACAAATCATGTTTTATAAGCTCATCATGTTCTGTATTTAAAATCTTAATATGCAAAGTAACAAGAAACTGCAGCTGTAAGATAAACATGGTACAAGTATAAAGAAGCATAAAATAATCTTCTCCTTAACTACCCCTGAATAACATTTTGAGTGTTACTCACACACACACTAGGTGTACCCATGACATGCATTATTTATCATTGTGACTGTCTTGTATGTGTGTGTGTGTGTGTGTGTGTGTGTGTGGTTCTGGATAACATGTAATGGAGGCATGCAGGTCATGTTACCAAAGTGAAATTTCTCTCTGCCTCTCCCTGTGTCTTTCTTTCTGTCTGAGCTTCACCCTAGAGGTTGCCTACAAGCTTGTGTTTGTGTGTGTGTGTGTGTGTGTGTGTGTGAGAGAGAGATAGCCAGCCCCCTGAGAATGTGTCTCAGTGAACGTCTGAGGACCATGACCTTGAGGAGATGGATGGGAAGAAAAACAGATAAAGAGAGAGAAACACACAGGGGGGCACTGAAGGTGACAGAGGACAAGACAGATAACTGAAGGAGAGAGGAGGAAGCCATAGGAAGAAAGGGTGGAGGAAAAGAGGAGAGAAATGGAGGATAGAAGGCTACAGTACCTCCCGATAAAGTCAATATGCAGACTCTTAATCAAACAAGTGTGTTGAGTTAAGAGTCTGAATGTGACAATGAAAATGATCACATACTGTGATCACATACTTATCTAAGAATCACAGAATATGTGATAAAAATTAAGTATACCTTAGGAGTCCTGGTAAAATAAAAAAGCAAACAAGAAGATTTACAGATTTCCCAACTACCACATAATAGCAACGTCCTGCAGCAGGACAGATGTGGACATGTGAAAAGACTCTGAAGAGGAGGGATATCACAGTTGGCTAAATGTCACATGTTGCGGTCGCAGGGGGAAAAATAGTTGATCAAAACCTGCAATCGAAGTTGGCGTCTCAGCCGCTGAGGCACCTCTTACATGGTGACCACACAAACCTCAACTGAATGATAGCTGCTCAAAACAGACAAAACATGTTGTTAAAGGAATAATTTAGTGTTTTCAGATTCTGATACCCCTCTCATGTCTGTATAGTTAAACATGAAGCTAAAGTTGGCCAGTCAGCGTACTGGAAAGACTGGAAACGATCCTTAGCCTTATTTCCCATACAGACATGAGAGGGGTATTAATCTTCACATCTAACGATTTGCAAGAAACTGTCATGGTTTCACTGTTTTAAAACTGGAACCTGTCCTCAAACCACAAGTGGAGCTAAAGCAAAAGGAAACAAAAGCAAAACTGCCCCCAAACACTTTCACTTAACTCTGTGAACAACAGCACGTTACAAAATGAGACTCTAATGTTTTGTGGCTTAGTGACGGCAAGACAGAAGGAGAAGAGGAAAAGAGAAGAAAAACGAGGAAATGCACAGAGTGGGGTTATCCTTTGCCAAATGTGTTAATGAGTGGGCCTATTGGTCAGCCACACACACACACACACACACACACACACACACACACACACACCACACACACACACACACACACACACACACACACACACACGTCTGGACCTGCAGTGTGCCAGACCGGATGGTACTATAAGTGTGTCTGCCAACTGCTAACAGCTCTCCCAGAGAGGCTCTCACTCAGACACACAAAGATGCACTGTGCACACACACATTCACAAGCCTACCGTGCCGACACATCCAAACATATGCAAGCACACATTTATATACACTTCAACATGAAAAAAAAAAAAAAAAAACAACTAGACTAAAGCTTCAAATGTGCACACACCTCAAATTTCTGCCGTAGCTCCTCGTTGCCCTCCTCCCCCTCCGGAGGAACGGGAACATTGAAGTACTCGCCTTCTTCCTGGGAGAGCAGCTTAAACCTGACGAGAGAATATTTCCCGTCAAATCAATTCACAATTAGTTTATACGATTTAAGCGTTTAACTGCTGCCATTAGCTGAGGCTGCTGACAGGTAGTGCAATCCGATTTAAAGTCTCGAAGAATAATCAGCTGATTATTTAGTAATTCACTCTCCTTCATGGTGATCTGACAGAGATGGGCCAAAGCACAGCTGAGATGCTTATCATTTCACACAATCAACAGACAGTAATTTTCCATATTGGCCCTATTATAACCGATGCCACAACCTCATACCTCACAGCAAAACTAACACATTCACTGAAACGACATCGAGCTGAGTTTTAATGCTTTTTTCAGCTGTAATTTTCTCAGAAAACACGGATCCTGTTGTTTGTGACCATTTCTATCGACGGGATTCCTGATTCCTTTTTAGCTTGACATGCTGACATGTTTGGTGGTAAATGGTAATCGCTGTGTAAACGTCATCGCTGCACATGTGGGCAGTACTGTCAAATAGCAGCAACAGGTTGAAATCGCACTATGTTGCTGCTGTTGATGACGTTAAATCATGTGAATACTTTTAGGGCTTTACTTCATCTTTCATTCAGGGAAGACGGGAAGAGGAGAGTGGAGAGTTTTCTACAGATGAAATGTACATGTGATCCATTGTTAGTTATTGCCACTTTAAAGATGACTTTCTGTTGAAGCCTTTGCACAGTGGAAACATCTAAAGCAATGAAAGGCAAACAAACTGCAAACAGGTTGCAGTTCTTATTTTGGGGTTAGGGTTATGTATTTTTCAGCTTATGATTAAATCTTCTGCTTGCTGTTGATATGAAGGACCCCCATCTTGTAATAAACACCTGACATTCTTGCTAGGATATATAGCCATTTATAGACAATAGAAAAGTGAGATGAAGTCACTAAACTCAACTCTTTCGAAAATAATTTCACATTCCTCCCACAGAGGGCAACGACCTGGAGAAATATGCAAACTTTTAGCCGTAAACCGCAGCTGTTGTGTTCATGTCACTTTGGCTGTGTTCCTCCCCCTGGCTCCTGCTGCCAGCAGGTGTGAGGCTTTGGAGCTGCACATAGATGGAGTAGAGGAAAACACACACTTGCACAAGTTCTCTCTGCTCTGAATATCAGGTCTTTAATGGCATCTCTCCACCTCCACCATTCCACCTCAAACGCTGGCATCTCATTAAAATCCCTGACAGGGCAGCATCAGCAAAAAAGACAGGAAGAGAGGAAGATAGAGAGATATAGAGACCGAGCTACGGAGAGAGAGTGGGAGGGAGGGTAGTGGAGAGATAAAGAAGCAGAGATAAAGAGACGGGGCAGAGATGCTTTGGCATGAATGAAAAGAGGAGCTCCAACTAAAGTATTTCTCCAACAGTGCAATAATGAACAAGGTCACCTTCACTCTCCCTCCTCCTCTACCTGTGCTGTTTCTCTGCCTCACGTCTCTCCATCCCCTCCTCCATTCATCCCTCCATCCCTCCTTTAATCTCACCATCCATCCACTCCTTGTTTCTGGAGCTCCGAGATGCCAAAGGACAGTGATCCCATGAAGTCGTTGCGGCTGGTCAGATCCCAGTCCCATATCTCCACCGACAGACGGCGGTCCTTATCGTACTCCTTCAGGTGGCTGGGAGAGAAACAGGGACAATCAACAACTGGATGATGGCCATTTTTTTTTACCTCTTCAATATTTAATATTCAACTTTTTGATTTGTTGCATAGGTGCAAAAAAATGCCTTTCAAACCGAGCATCTGCACCCAGATGCCTGAAAATGCAAATCTCCGTCTTCTTCCATGCAAACTGCGATGTGGCTTATTAAGAATGTAATTGGAGCTAACTGCAGGAACCGACCCCAAAAGCAAGGTTTTGTGAATAAGGAGCCAGATGTTTTTATCCGAGTGCCAGCGGTTACACATGCTTGGAAAGATGAGCATAATGTGATGCTCTTAAAACACCGCACTGAGAGAGTGAGAGAGATGAAAGACAAGAAACAGAGATAAAGATGGGGAAAGACTGAAGGAAGGAGAAGAGAGGAAAAGGCAAAGACAGAAAAATAAATTATATAAGAAACCAAACATGGTGTAACGGAGCCTTACAATTTAAAGGTCTCATTCCAGGTGGGGTTGAGGCAGCACTTTATGGTTTTGGTCTTCTGTTTGCTCTCGCTGCGGGGATCTGGAATCAGTTTAAGCTTCACGTAGGGGTCTGAGAGACCGTTCGGGTCCATGGGAACCAGATTCCTACCCTCTTTGACTGGAGGCAGAGGGAGAAGAAAGAAAGGAGGAAGGAGGTAGGGAAAGAGAGGGAGAATCATCAGTAACGACATTTTGTGGACAGAAATGGGAAATGGTCTTGTGTGTGTGATAGTGGAGCTTGATTTTTTTAGAATAACGCAAAAATTTCTAATATTTTACCAGACGACTTGATTTTCTGGTAGCACACCAAATCATGGGTTACTATTTAAAATGACCATTAGGAAAAATAAAAAACACAATGTCATCACAATCATTTATTGATTTACCTAAAATATGTAATTAACTGCAACCTTATTAATTGCTTAAGTAAAATAAAGGCCATCTTCAAAGTAGTGGTAATAATAATAATGTAACAAATTTTTTGCATTCACTGTACAAATTTTAACTGTAATCTGGTTACTGTGAAGATCTGTAACTTTTGAGTTATATTTTCTTAAACTTCCCAGAGAGCACCACCTGCTGTTGGCTTCATGTCTACCGTGCTGTACTTCCAAACTTCATTACTCTGACCCTCTTGGACGACAATATCATAGGAGCTGGTATGGACACTCCTCTGATACGGTCAGCCATTTTCCTTAAAACTGATACAAGGAGGAACATTACTGAGAAAATAATAATTAATCACCACACCTTCGTATTTATAATCCAATCAATTCAAACCCTTTGCACATGTCATGTTGTGTGTAGCGTGCAAGACTGGAGACTACAGGTGGGTTCAAATACATCCTCACCGTACTTGTGCACATGACCTACAGCTGTGCACTGCTCATTATTGTGCAAAGGGATCTCGGGGATTTAATTCAGAACCTACAATGAACTTTTACCCATAGTTAGCGGGTTGGCAGGTGTTCGTGTCAAATCTTCTGTGAACGCGTGTGACCCAAATTTGAAAAGTGCTTCCTGTCAGTAATCTGTTTAGCAGCAAGACTCTCCCCTGAAACCAGCAAATTAAATTAGTCACACAAACACAAACATACACACAGCAGAACCCCTCGAGCTGTACTGGGGGTTAGAGCCTTGGGGTTGCCAGATCTGTCTGTAATGACCATGTAGACAGATGAAGGTTGCCACTTCCAACACTAATCCTTCTTTTGTGGCTGTCTGTTATTGGCCTGTAATTGTATTCCAGACTTCTGTAAAATCCCCTGCGAGTGACTTTTGAGTGTATATGAATAAGTGTGTGTGTGTGGGTGTGTGTGTGTGCAATTATTGTTGCTGGTCAAGTTGTGAGGTCACATCCAATTACTAGAAGCAGGGCTGGTGCTTCTGTGTCTTAGGCATGTCACTAGGGAGAACACACACACACACACACACACACACACACACACACACACACACACACACACACACACACACACACACACACACACACACAAGAACCTTTACACCCCCCCCATACACAAACACACAGTACAAAGTAGTTCACTGAGTTAGCTCTATAATGTTTTTAACGTAGCATTTTTGTGGAAATGAAGAGAGAATGTGGAAGATTTTAGTTTTCAATTTTTTCTTCTTGAATAGTCAGAGAGGGTAACCGTGGAGAACTCCTGCGCAGGAGTTCGATTCATGCTCCTCAGAAGAGAAGTCAACTCACTGCCTCAAGTTGGTGCCTCCTACCTTTAAACACCAACTAAGAGAGGTGACACAACTTATTTATCTCCTCCGACCCAGTCTCCTGCCCAGAGATTATGATGAATCCATCTACATTAGCAGAAACCTAAAAACATGTCTCTTGGTGTCTGAATTTACTGGAATAGTAACTCCAAGATAACATTTGTAGTTTGCTGTCCTTCGCTGCTTTAGGGTTTGCACTACTTTGTTAGAAACAAACCAAGACCTGTTTAAACTAAGCCACGCGGACTGACATGTTACTCATTCATTACACCAATCTGCATGTTTGTGAGCGGAGGTCTCCACACACCCGAGCTATATCCAGTCTCATCAAGTAGTGAGAACTTGTGAGATGGTGTTGTTAAATGAGAATTGAAGGGAAAAACGGCATGTGTTGTTACTTGTTTCAGCCATGGCTGGTGGTTAATAGTTGGCGAATTGCGCTGCTGCCTGCTCTGATGGGTTCTCGCTCTATTTGGGTCTATGTGGTCAACACCCTTTTGGATCCAGTCTCCTCTATTTCTGTTGTGTTTTGGACCTGTCTGTCCATGGGTCCTTTTTCTGCATCTGCTCATTTTAGTTGAAAACTATTTCTTGGAAATTTGAGTCTGGGTTCATGTCTGACCAGAACTCTACTCATCACACTTCATCATTATGGCAACATAGACATGGGACGGGGTGATCAAAATAAAGGTAATTCTGCTCGCTCACAGCAAATTACGCTGCACTTTACTGCGCTTAGATGTATCTTCTGTGGTAGTTAAAGAGTAAATGAAGTAACAGAGGGATTTTAGCTTCAGTTGAGTCTGGAGTTTATTTCACGGATAACAAAGGACTGCTAGAAAAAGAAGAGAAGGGAGGAGACAACATGTTCTGTACAAAAAAAAGGTGTGCTGCCATGATTAGGAGACAAATTATGCAGACTAAAAATGTCACACGTAATTGTTACATGATACTGAATCTGGTCCGTCTTGTATTGTCACCGCAGTGCACCCGAGTTCACCTGAAAGTGGAGTGAAACTTTTCAGGCCGTCTCTGCCCACAATAGTTTTGACAACAAACAATTGAGATACGCGGCTCTTAGAGCTGCGTGGAACGTGCAACATCCTTTAAAACCAGGACTGAGAGCAGATCTTCGCAGTGTGAGAACACTTCAAGATGTCAGAGAAATGAGGTCTTCATGCTGTCGAAGCGCTATGCTACGCTAAGATCCAAGAGGTTTACCACAGCACAGACCCAGTGGCCAACGTTAAGCCTTCAGCTGAGCAGGTCAATAAATATTAGATGATGTCTGTTAAAGTGACCATCAAATGCTGTTTGTGGCGAGCTACGAAGAGAGTGGCCAGCCAAATGGTCTCATAGGACAATTACAGTAAATAGGAAAGGGTGTGTGTGTTTTTTTTGTGTGAGTGAGTGAATTGATTTGCTTGTGCAAGCACAGATGTGTTACATGCATGTGACTGTGTATGCGTGTGACAGATTCTTACTTGCATACAGTATGTGTTAATTGCAAAGAGCATGTATGGGTGTGTGTATAGATGTGTGTGAGAGTGGGAGAGATATAACGCGTGTACTTGCGTCTACAGGGAGGGTGAATGAAGATAAGAGTGCAGTAACAGCAGAATACTGTATGTGCACAGCAGCGTGGGTGTTGGCAGTGCACCTTTTCCCCATGTGCAGCAGCCTCATTGGAGTCGAAGTAGGAATCTTATGTTCTGTCCAGCCTCTACTTGCATGTGTGCTGCAAAATTAGTAAAGTCTTTTTCAGATGACTCCCCTAGGGGACAGTGAAATGGTACTGACATTCACGGCGAGCAGATGTATGTTCAGTTTGGCTTGTCAAGACAGATGAGAACATGCAAAAAAAAAAAAAAAAAAAAAAAAAAAAAATCGGTGCCAGATAAAGAGTCCAGATCCTCTCCTGTAACATCAACATCTGCTCTGAACCTACAAATGCTACATTTAATTGTATAAAAGGAAAAATGTTGATGTGACGTTGATTTTACGTGTTATCAGTATGTTATCAACCGGTGCCAACACCGCCGAGCTTCATTAAGGTGCGCTGCACAGTCCATCAGGACTGTTACTTCAGGGACTAGCATGGGACTTGTGTATTTGTTTTTGACTCAGCTGCCAACATGATAAACCTAGATGAAAAGTCTTTCTGATGAAATGGATCAAGTTCTCCCTGTGGGTTCACACCAAAGAAAATGAATTTTGATTGATGTTGATCACACCCCTAGCTGAGTGTGATCCCAGTCCGTCCGCCGCCGCCGACATTCTGCATTCGGTTAACACACTGACTTGAAATCACAGGTGCAACATCTGCTGTTCGTTCTTTCAGCACGAAGCAGAGGCCAGGTCTAATTTCGGTTCAGTAGCCTTTCAGTGACTCTGTTGAGGGCTCTTCCTCTTCCTCCCGCATTATGGATATTTTTAGTAAATAAGAGCCTCAATAATCTCTTCAGGTTGGAGGAACAGTGTGAAGCCTGTGTTCTGCTTTTCTAGTCAGGGGTACTGTGATAAACCACACCTAAATACTTAGAATAGAACAGTCTGCAGTGCTGACCTGAATGCCAGTAAGTGTTCAAATTCCCAAGTCTCAAACAGGACACCATGATTCTGAGGGCCTGGGCTGCATTCTCCCTGCTGGAGTGTCCTTGAGCTAGATGCTGATCCTCCATCTCCATTTGCCACTGACCCTGTGCTCTGATCTGGGGGGGGCATCAAAGTGATCAATAAAGTGTCACTTTACACCCATGTCAATTGCTTTGACTAAATCCACAACTAAAGTCCACAGCACCAATGCATCTCTCAGAGTCGCAGCCATTTCCACTGGCTCCTGTTTTGTTAAGCTGTAGAATAATTCCTGGTGGTTCTACAATTCGTTCTCTGTGCTGCATTTTTTTCTACCTCGCTGCAATGAGGGAGAAAGCTGCTGGTGGCTGCACACTGACCCCTGCAGACACCAGTGAGTACTGCGCCACCCGTGCCTCTCACTGACCGTAAACTACAGCCACAAGGAAAATGAGACGGATTTTATCGTGAGTGAGTGTAACACAACAATCTCTGCATTTTCTGCACAAAAATGTATTTCAAATTAGAATGTGTAAGTGTTGAAAATATAATTCCTGCTGGCTGTGACATTACTCTAAATGCATACTAAGACTAATAGGCAGATAAAACTAAACTGTAAAAAAAAATTAAGATGATAGCTTTCCTTGACAGCTCCTACAATTTAGCTTTATTCTTATGTATTCTGTTCTATTTGGTTATTTTTTATATTCTACTGCTGTCCTAGCAGTCTGTGTGCGATAAGTCTGCTCTCTTATCACTTCCCACAGTAAATCCCCACTAATGTTCAGTCTACGAGCGTGGGAACCAGGAAGAGAGAGGAGAGAGTGGGAGAGCGAGACAGAAAAAAGGTGGATGAATCCCAACGACCGTGCAGAGAAAATGATTTACTATGCAGACATGTAATGTACATACAGTCTCTTTTTAAGATATTCATTAGGTTTTCACTGTTTTTATTATTATTATTATTATTATTACTATTTCAGCAATATTTAGTGGAGATACTGATGATCAGATCATGTAAAATTGACAATTTACAATCCCAGAGGAATTAAATATTTAAGTCTTTTAACAGCAGAAATGAAAATCTTTTTTTTCAAGACTGATCCATCAAAAGGTGTGAATTCAATTATATTAAGTTACAAATTAAATTTCAGCAAAATAAATTTGCTCCTTGGAAACTCCTCATACAAGTTTGTAAGCTTTATGACACGTATGAATGCCACCGGTCCGACCTTTTCCTGCCACCTATCAGAGTCCAGGTGTTGATGGTAGCACGCTAAGCAAAGTAACCGTTCGCCCCAGTATAGTATATATGAGTGGAAGAGAAAGAGGAGCTTGGACAGGATCGACATTCTTGGCCTTTGACTCATCTACTACTTTAAAGTGAATCGTGGCGCAGCTGAAGCGGAAGCGGATGTATGTAGGGCAGAGACTGGGAAATCCATATTGTATGTAGTCAGACTTGGGATATGACATTAACTGTGCATGATAACAGCAGATCTCAAGCCTTTGAAGTTTGTGCTACATGATGCAGGTTATTCTACAAAAGCCAAAGGTACTTCTGTGAATTCAGATCATTCAGCACCGGAGCACAACATTTTGACATGACACTGAAGTTTAATTTCTGCCAAACGTTTTTAGTGTGTTTTCAGATTGAATATTACTGTATCGGTAATTGAGTTGAAAGGTACCAAGAAGTTATTAAGTTAATGTAAATATCTGCTGCCACCTGGAGGTGAAACAAAGCACTGCAGGAGTACAACAGGGAGGCCACGTTCTCCATTCATTGGTGAATTACAACATTAGGCAGGTGAAGAAACTCCAGTAAAATTGTGAGGCCAGATTCAGTGTATCTCCTTTGACATGGGTCTTTGCCAAGTGAGACATTTCTGTCAGAAAACATTAATTTCATTGAAAAAAAACAAAAAACCTACTAATCATTTTTTCATATTATGATGCAAAAGAAATTGCTAAATGCCTTAATTAAAAAGTATAAAACAGTATTAAACAGACTATATACAACCGCAGTATTTGCAATACACCTGAAATCAATGCAGAAAGTCCAAAGCTAAAACGTTCACTCACCCGATCTAACTATATCATCGGATGTCCACCACCATTGGCTGAAAGAAACTAGTTTAATCCTATTTTTGGGGATTATTGAATGACGTTCCCGGGAAATGCAGGAATTTTTAAGGATTTTAAATGTCATCACTTTTTTCAACAAAGTAATAAAGGGGTCTGAAACCACATTCCTGTTACCTTGACTGTACTTCAGCTTATAGCTTTGGTACATACGGTGATATCAACATGATGGCAGCTGAATACAATCATTGTGATTTGTTGTTTGGCGTGAGGCTGAAGTCGAGCTAAGAAATAATAGCTGCAAATATAAAACAGTTCATCGCAGTTTATGTGAGGAATTTGTTTGCAGTATGTCATGCAGTTAGCAGATAAAAACTATCTGTCATTTGAACAGAAGACGACAAACCCTGAGCTGCAATCCTGCTTTGTAAAAAAACAAAAAAAACTGCCCAGCGGTACTGCTGTAAGTGAGGACAGTCACACAGTGATTGGCGTGTTAGTGTCAATGACACTAGTGTCTGTTTGTTTTGCTCAGTGATACCTCTTCTCAGTCATCAACCCAACAGCAAAATATACATGCTTCAGTGGGTGAATGTGTGTGACACACTGTGTAAATAAATCTGACTCCTCTTTTTCTCCTGCTCGTTGAAGTAACAGCTCATTCGGTCTTGAGAAAACCATGGACGTAATCTAATTTAGATGAAAAATACACCTTACACTTCATATGTAGAAATGAACTATGAAAAACACTGCTGCAAAAGATCAGACGGAAAAGGCCAATAAGGTCCCTGCAGTCTGTATCTATTTTATATTGCTACGAGCTACAAGAAGGCGGCGGCGGCTGTGGGTTGTATTGTGGGTGGAGCATCAGAGCATACATACCTTACATAAACTCGGACCTTCACTTAGTTAAATCGGTTTACAGCTTTGACGAGACATCATTTTAAAACAAACATCATTAGATTTGCAACATAAATTGGAAACAATCAAGCCCCAAAACAGCATACTGTGTTGACTTACCATCACCTAAACGTAGCTTCTATCAATACATTCTGGTGATTTTTAAAATTTGATTTCTTAGTCTCACCTCATACAGTATTCAAGCTCTGTTGCACCATTGCTTCACCTCTGCACGTCTACCAGCAGAGGGCAGCAGATGACTGGTATTCTACAGTAATGTCTGACAAATTTGTATATGCATGTGATGACCAAATAAGTGCGTGAGTGTCTGAGATAAACTTACTGGTAACAGTGAGTACATTAGTCTTGACCTCAGCGGTGATCTGCAGGCGACCTCTCCTCTCAGTGTGGTCTGTCCCACACAGGCTCGGCACGTTGGCCACACAGCGCTTATGGATGTTCATCATACAATCTGGAAAACACACACACACACACACACACACACACACACACAATTTCTTTACATGGATATGTGCATAAGCAGAGACAGTGCACTATGTTATATTACTTTGGAAAATGTTAAATTACGTCAACATAAGGTCTAAATAACTTTGCATGGATATATACCATATATACTATTTTGAGGATGATTGCCTTGTCAGTGCAGTTGTAATACTGTTATGACTAAAAAAGGCCAAGGAGAAACTGTACTGAGCGAAGATGTAACCTTACTCATATAACGACGGCGGCCGTATCGGTGTCAGTGTATGTGCTGCAACTGTGAATACTGATATAAGGGTAAGACTATAAAATGATGCAGTATGTGTGCGCTAATGGCAACATGATCAATCCAAAAGACAACATACGGTCACATCTCATGCCCTGGTGTATGAGGCCGTAGAGCAGAGAGCCACAGTGGTCACAGAAGGTCGGGCTGGAGTAGGTGTGGATCTTAAACTTATGCTTTGCCCTCGGATCCTGGAGAGAGAGAGAGAGAGAGAGAGAGAGAGCGAGTGACAGTGAGTTATAAATGGCAGTTTCCCACCTCTGCTACCAACTATCCACTATCCCAACTATCCTGTAGGACAATGTAGCATTTATAATTCAGCCCTACTGAAGGCATTAATTTATGTGTATACTACTGAGCATGTTGCATGCTGTGAGTGTGGCTATCTGTACTGTAGTCTGACAGAGAGGTTTCATCAGCATCTCTTTGTTCATATTAATTCAGAAAGACCACAAAGGCAGCTCCATGCGTGACCTGTGTGTGTGTGTCTGTGTCTATGTCTATATCTGTGTCTGTGTCTGTCTGTGTGTCTGTGTCTGTCTGTGGGTGCACATGCAATAGCTAAAGAAACTCTGTATGGAGTCAGCCTTCCATGAAGTTTGTTAAAGCCCCATTGAATCGAAACAAGAACCGAGGTGCAGCAGGTAGGCGAGAGTTCACATCAGTTCACACACACACACACACACACACACACACACACACACACACACACACACACACGCACACACGGGTCAGGGTCAAGGTCAGACCTCTTTTTCATCTTTCTGACTCTAAAACCCAAAAAGCATTTGTTCCTCAATAACAAACAGACAGATTAAAATCTAAAATAAATCTCAGTATTTTATTCATTTGGTAATTTTTTTTTCCATTTACATATTATGTGCTTTGGACTGAGAAAAGAAAACTCAAGTACCAATTCCTCTTTCATAAACATTCGTATCCAAGGCGTAACTAGGGCAGAAACACAAGCTATTTCTGTCTCATGTGTGAGTGTGTTTCGTGTTCATATGTGTGTGTGTGTGTGTGTGTGTGTGTGTGGCCTTGTTTTACCATATTCCTGGAGCCCACCACACTTGTGCAATAAAGCTTTATGGGGACCAAATTGCTAACCCCCCCCCCCCCCCCACCCCCCCACCCCACCACCACCACCACCACCACCACCACCACAAGTTTAACTGGCTGTTTGAGGGTTAAGACTCAGTTAGGGTTAGGGATTCAGTTGACAGGTCCCCACGAATATAGTAAGTGTGTGTGTGTGTGTGTGTGTGTGTGTGAGAGAGAGACACCTGCGATCACGGCTCAGTGGGCATTCACACCTGGCTTAGAAACACACACACATACACACACATATTATTTCTAGACATATAACTGATGGCGACTGAGAGACTGCTCATTCTCTCTCTCTCACACACACACACACACACACACACACAACACACACACACACACACACACACACACACACACACACACACACACACACCCTGCAACATGAACCCACGGGCAGTGAGAACATCCAATACACCACTTGAGAGGGATCCAGGTTGTGTGGTGAAGCGGGGACACTTCAATGTAGGAGTTAGTGTTTCTGCCAAGGGGATCGATCACAGTTACCAAACATGCAACTATTTACTGTTAATACGAATTTCTAAAGGATCGCCTCACATCGAAGATGCTTTGATGGCATCAAATACACAAGTGCTTACTGCCAAAGGGAACATTTTGCAGATAAACCGATTCAGTCAAGTATGTGTAAACAGTAAACGTTGACATGTGTGTGTTCATGTTGTTCCAGCTCATGAGCCAGAAAAATGAGCTGATTGATTTCTTCCTCTCCTCCACACCTGTCCTGGAAAATAATGTTTAATTTAGGCTGCCACTGCCTGAATTATACCCAGCTTCCCCAAGGTGTCTTCAGAAGTGTGTGTGTGTGCTTGTTAAGTCTGAATGATTGTGCGGGCGCCTGCGATTGCTTGTGCGTAGGCGTGTGGGTTTCTTTGCACAACTGTGTATGTGTTTGCATTTGCGCGTGTGCATCTGTGTGTGTTTGTTTCCCTGCTGGTTCTCTTCTTTTTCAAGGACAAGACCACCTCCTGCTTGTTTTTTTTGTTTCTCTGAAAAATAAGGGAACATTGTGCCGCTGAGGCTCCAGCGATGAGCAACAGCAGACAAGGAGCAATATGAGGGCTGATGAAAGAGTGTGCCAGCTTCTTTATAAACACTAATGATTAAATACATCCGCCTTGAAAACTCAAAGATCAGAAACAAAACAAGCTGGAAAAAAAGGGGGAACAGTTAAAAGGGACAAAAAAACCACCAGCAGCCTCCTCCTCTTTCATAAATCAGAACGTGATCTTTTTTGATGGCTGAAGAAAGAGAGAAAGTCAAAAACATGGTGCGATGCCAACACATCTGTCAATCAATTTTAACATACTGCGCAAGTGTTTCAAACATGCCTGAAGTAAAAGTCATATGATAAAGCAGATTTCGAGTGCCCTTCTCATCCCTTTAATCATCACTGTTAAAGAGTCTTCATCTTATAAATAATTTCTGTCAATAACTACGTCCTAAAAAAACTTTAATTTATTTTAAAAAGCCAAAAATCTACAGGTAGCTAAATGCTAACATATTAGCTAAGAGAGCAAATATGCTTATGTTTGGCAGCTATCATGTGTAGCATTTTTACCATCTTAGTTAAGCAAGTCAGCACGCTAACCTTTGCTAATTAGCACTGAACACAAAGTACAGCTTTGGCTGATTGTTTAGCGAGTATTTGGTCAGAAACTAAAGTATGAACCAATTAAACTTTTGACCTGATGACGACGACTCTAGATTAAAAAATAAAGGTTACACAGTTCATCCTGAGGGGGACATGAATGTTTGTACCAAATTTTCTTGGCAATCCATCCCATCTGGACTAAAGACGGTGACACTGCCATGATGCTAGCATGGCTAAAAACTTTTTGTTACACAGAATTAGACAGATAAAAGTTTTAACTATCAATAAGACAATCAGCTTTGAAGCCAGGGCATTGACTATGAATCACGTAGCTGTCACGGGATGATAAATAAAGATATAGACTTAAAGGGACACACGACTCCATCTAACTCTACCGTAAAATGTATGATTTTGCAGTAGAGCTGCATAACTGATGCTCCTGAAAGGTGCCACATACTGTAAACCAACTTTTCTTATTTAGAAACAGTGGTAGTCTAAAGTGGTGGGTTTTTTTTTTTTTTTTTTACACCATGATTTTCTTTAACTACCAGTATGTTGTCAACTTTTCAAACTGTTTCAGCCTCTTGTTCCACTTAATTTCGCTCACCGAGACTCCACTCATGGAGAGTAGATGGCATGGTGTGGTGCACCTGGACAAATAAGTGTATTGCGTGACATATGTTGTGTTAGCGGGTGTCTAAACCGAAAGACCACATTACAGCAACACAAGTTGCCACAACATACTGTTTTGACTGTTTTCTTGTCATGGTGCTTTGTCTCACTCTCTGCTTTTCTTTTGTTTTGATTTACCACTCTGCTGTTCTTTATTTTCCCTGCCAACATCATCAGTCGACTCCCCACATACAAAGACACACACATCTTGTCATGTCAATCATGATGCTGCGTGACAGGCAGACAGACAGGCAGGGTCTTGACTCACACTCACTGACACAAAAAAAAAATACAAATATTTTTTTTCCTCATATATGGATTTTGTCCTCAGTCCACTCACTCTTCTAGAGTTAGTGCTCACCGACTCCCTCACCTTTCTACAGTGACAACCGTCGAATAGTATCCTACACCGTTCTTCTACCATACAGAGTAAAGTCATCACAAAACTGCCTTAAACCACCAGACAGTTGGGGACTGGGTTATTTGCATTTTCCTTCTAACTTCATCATTATGACATTATCACATCTTTTTCCACCGTGCCTCTATATATATTAAGTGCAGTCTGTGCACTTCGTGTTTTTTAGCCTGAATTATTTGCAGAACAAAACAAAAAAAAAAAAGAAGTAAAATGCTGTGCATGTGGTTAATTTCAGTTATCTGTACGCAACACTCAGGAACCAAGTTAAAAATCCAAACAGCACAAATCTGAAGCGTAAAAATCAAGTAGTAGCCTATAGTAGCCACATAGACAGACAGTAGCTGTATTTGTCTTCCTTTTCAACAATTACCAGGATTAAAGATGTAAAGCCTTAAAACACAGCACCTATATTCTGGTAAATAACTCTTTCACTGATTTAACCTTTCACAACTACAGATTTAAGTGTTCCACTATATATTTACTTTATTATTAGATTATTTATTGTGCTGATACGAGCCACACACTTGATACGAGCAGTACCTTTATTGAAAAGCACATCAGCAGACTGAATGGATGCTATAGTCACATTCCTCCTGGTAAAGTTAGTCATTTCCTTTTCCTTTCCAGACATTCTTTTCAAATTATATTTAAAAGTCTTTCCACCCACTCTGATTCAATAACAGACTGCACACTTTTCGACGAAAGAGAACAAAGATGAATATAATGCAACAGCGGCTGCAGTAGCTGCTTCTTCTGTCCTCATCAATGAAAGAAATGCAGTGCCATTGTGTTTATCCCCTCAGGCTTGCAATTCTTCCTCTGGGAATGTTTAAGTGTTTATGTGTGAGAGACTATTTAAGGGATTTCTTGTTGAGTGAAGGAGATATGCAAATCAAACATTTTTGGATAGAGGAGTAATGGCATCACAAGAGCAGTGAAGAATGAAGGAGTGATAAACATAGAGGGGAGAACAGAGTGAAGAGAGGGATGAGGGTGAGTACTTTATCCACTGGTGGATATAATTCCTTTCCTTCTTTCCTTCCTCCATATGTTAATCGCAAAGTCTCCCTCACTCCGTCAGCCCTCCTCCTCTCAAAGGTTACCTTGTGGTTTTGATGCAGTTTTTATTTTTTAACCATCTGGTCACACATACTGTTAAATATATCATTATATCAGGATATATGACTTTTGCTCATATTTATGTTCTGTGTGAAATCACATTTTTAGTTGTTGCAGCATGCAAAGGGATCTCCACGTACGTAAACAGCTGTGGAGTGACGCACCTGTAGCTCAGACATTACGCCTCCGTTTATGATAGAAGCTTGAAAACTGCTGTGCAGCTCCATTTGTTAGCAGCAAACAAGGCTTTTATCTGCATTTTCTGACAAGATCATTTAGGGTTTTAAAAAATTCACAAATTCGTGGTTTTGAAAATGGGAAAATACAACCAGCGGTGATACAAGTGTGAGTGATTTGACTTCACTTGATTGAAAAATCATTTCTTATGCAATTTGATAAGAAAACAAGACTAGGTCAAAACCTATGGCTGGACCGCGATGGTCAATGTGCGAAATTGAGAACATAGTCGTGGAACAGCTGTAAACAGCACGCATCGTATTTGCATTCTGCTTAGTGTCATCCGGTTTCAGCCCTTTATCTGTTTGCTTCTTTCCTCCACTCTGCGCTCATATACACAGTATTTTAATACAGCCCAATTCCCAAGAAAGCTGTTCTCATTTACATGTTTTTCTGTTTCTGTTATCAGACAATGAAAAAAAGTTTGAAATGCTGCTGCACTGCTAAAATCCTGATTTCATGAGCAACAACATTATCTGTGAAAGTCACCAAACACATATATTAAAGACAAACTCTGTGCTGTGATTTTGACTGTATGTACTTGTACAAACAACGAGAGAATATCTTTCTTATTTTGTCTCTGTCTGGGTAAGCAACTTCTGCTCCAGCTCTCTGCCACTCACTGAGCAGAGTAGACACGAGAGAGAACATTCCTCTCTTCTAAGTAACCAAGGTTTGTCCAAAAAAGTTGCCAGATTTTTTGCTGCGCTTTTTTAAGTCTCTAAATCTAGCAGCAAATGAGCTACGTTGGCAACACAGCAGGCTGTAAACACCTTAATACACCCTCTAATAGAAACTGTTTGTGCCAATTAATTTTGAAACAGCAGCGGCCAATGGGGAAACTTGTGGGTTTGAACCTGACTGTTCTCCATGTGTCTGTGCTTCAGTTTGCTCTTACAGTGCAAATACATGCAGGTTAGCTGAACTGAACAATAACATTTGTCCAAAACTGTGGATGTGAGTCTGTTTTTGTGTGTTAGCCTTGTGTTACACTGTCCAGAGAGCAAGCCCCCCCCCCCCCCCCCCCCCCAGGTAGACTAACTGGGAGAGAATACAATACGAAGTGTTCATCCGTTATTTACTCCATATATGAACTGTCACTGACATGGTGAGGCAGAGGAATTAGAAAAGGCCGGGCAGGAGGGATGTTGAAGCAGACTGATGGTAAACAGTAGCAAGCTGTGACTTTTCCTGGGGAAAGAAGATGATCCACTGCACACAACATGACAGTATGGAGAGAGAGAGAGAGCGAGTGAGCGAGAGACAATAGCAAACAGGACATTATACATCAACTGCAGTGGGAAACTGTCATCTTACCCACTGTTTAAGTGAGGGTTGTCCATGAACTGATACTTTGCCATCATATTCGTATCACTAGCTCTGGTCTTTATGAGCAAAATGAACTATATTATGCTCCATTGTAACTCGTCATTATGTGTTCTAGCGGTTGTAGAGTCGTATGATCACAGTTTGACTGTTTTCCATTCTCCTCAATGGAGGCGGAGTGGTGTTAAGAATTTGCTGAATTTGTTATTTATTGGATATAATGCTTCTGAAGCCATAGGCTCCCTATGATGTCAGACTTCAAACTCAAGTTAAAGTAAGGGTTTGCTGTGTGGCTTTTTTTGTGTCATGTTTTTGTTAATTGGCTGTTGGACAAATGTCACTGTTTAGTTTGATCACTGTTCTGTAATTACGTATCATACTTGAGGCCTTCAAAATTCTAATAAAATGCATCGTGATGCAGAAATTTCCCAGGCAAATGAATAATCCATTATAAATCTTGATTGCTATTACTCACATCAATTTATTTACTTCCAGCGAGAGACTTCAAGAGTCATGTAAATAAAAAATAACACGGAACACATTTATAACAATTAAGTTGTAGAAATCTGATAGTGTTAGAAGAAAATCTGCACCTATTGAAGTCGCTCGCTTTCATGACTAAATCGGATCAATAATATATATATATTAAAAAAAAGATAATTCACTTCACTTTGTCACAAAATTACTTTTCTATAAACTTCTCTGGAGAACTGATTAAATCCCTTGAAATTTCTCTAAAAAAAATGATAAAAATCTTACGACATTCCAAGAATTGAATGGCTGGTGATATATAAATAAATCCTTAACTATCAATCTAGATATCTTCCTTTTTTTTAGCATTATTTGTTAAACTAGTTTGGAGCAGTGCTATCCTTGTACATACACAGAAACACATTGGTACACACACACACACACACACACGCACACACACACACACACTGGATTCTATACCATTAGTGGGCTGTGGGCCTGAAATGTAGGTTTCATTAGAGGATCTCATCCCTCGACCTCTCCCACAGGGAAACCATTCTATTAACCCAGATCTATAATTGACTTCTCCTTTTAAACATACATAGCTGACGGAGAGAGGAGGAGAGAGGGACTGGCAGGAGGTAAAAATGGGAGTGGTGGGCTGATTGATATAGACAGTGAGACAGTGTTACAAATTATACTGAACAGATCTTTCTGCACACTGCTTCTCCCTCTGCAGCTTCATCTGTCTGTTGTCTTTCACAAACATCTCTTGCTTTGCTGTTTCTCGATGGATCTGACCCATAAAGAACTCACTAACATTAACAGCTTCAAGGACTCTGGGAAGAAGTCATTTTATTCTCAGATGGATTACACAGGTCTGCAACTACTGACTACTTTTCTTTTAATATACTAATCTTTTTGTTATTGTCTAAATTAATCGATTAATTATTTTGGTTAATAAAGTGTCAAAAAATAATAAAAACTGCCAATCACAAATTCCTAGGGCCCAATATCCTGTTTACTATCATTAAAGGCAAATAAAAGCAGCCAACGTTCACACTTGAGAGGAAGAATCTTTGGCTTTTTTGGCTCAAAAAAAGATTTCTTAAAATTGTTGCCAAACTTTAGTAAAATGAATTAAATAATTAATTGATTTTTGTTGATCATTGCAGCTCTACACTGACACCATTGGCTCCAAGAATGTTTTGAATCCGTAAATATTTGGCTACTATATTAGCAGAGCAGTACTCTTGAATTTGGAAAAGGATGACAATAAATGATGACACTTTGGTGAATTGAAAATGTTCTGCAAAGTGAGAATCAGCCTCAGTCAGTGACAATTATATTACTGTTTTTTTTCTCTTAGAAACACACATATCTTTTCTTTTTTAGGAACCTAGCAAAGCTAAAACTTACACGGTATGACTTCGCCATTTGACAGACAAAACTGTCAATCAGACCTTAATATGTTGCATGATGAAGCTGAAAAAAGCTGAAGCCGTTAGAGCTGATGACTGCTGACAATCCGCTGCTCTCAGTGTTTCAAGTTCAAAGAGCCACTTCTGTGCAGGTGTGCGTGGGTGAAAACAATGTGTCGAGCTCTACCTATCTGACAGCGTTATTAGAAAGTCTTCATCCAGGTGGTTCCATAATGTTCCATGACAAAGTCTGAACACCTTAATGATCAAGAAGTGCAATTTCTCCTAGATTTGGTGATCTTGCAATGAGGCAAATGTCAGTGATATCCCCTGACTTGTGTGGAGAATTTGACATAATTTTATAAATATTTATAAGAATTATTTGTCTTGAATATGTATATATTACAAAAGTACATGGTATTCATGGACTTACACGACCAGCATGTTAAAAATCAGTGCTTTGTGAACCGCCTCGCCTTCTTCCTTCCTTCTATAATCATAAGATGGCTACCTGTCTTCCTGTCTCCTGTATCTAAATGAGAAGCTAGTTTGGAGCAGAGCTACCCTGCATTCCCACTGTGCAGGAACCGGGGTCGTAAGGCCATGAACTCATTAAGGAAATGACATGGTGGGGGTTGTGAGGCCCCGTAATTAAGAGCAGGGGCCCCCTGGGTGGAGTGGCATTTAAATAGAGGATGTACAGAACAGAGTTAGATATGGAGGGAGGGATGGTGGAGAGAGAGAAACAGTGGAAGAGACATTCCTGGGAGGGGAGAGTTAAATGTATGCCAAATATAGAAATATAGACAAGTGTCAGAAAAAGAGGAGGGGGGGGATTCAGAGGAAATAGAATGACATTTGAAGTGACTAATGAAGAAGCAGGTTGGTACGTTTCAAAAAGTCAAGTAGAAGGTCTCTGAAGACGTTTTACATTAGGGGAAGGAATAAATCAAACCTTGATTAAAAAAAAAAACAAGCAACAAAACGGGGTTAAATCAGCCTATTTCTGACTGAGCGTTAAGTTCTGAAACTACCAGTGGACTGCAAAGTAAAAGGAAAGAAATCTGTCTGGGGTCTTGAAAACAAATGAAGTTGTAAAGCATGACAAGGACATCTTAATTCTGCTTTGATGACTTCTATTGTACTAACAGCATTTAAAGGCACCACATGGAGTCTTCCAGCACTCTTAGCGCCATGGCGTGACATTTTTATGAGGTTTTTATCGGCCCCTGTGATGTTTGTACCGTGAGCATGTGGGCCATGCGATAAATACTCCTGCTGCTGGTTTCATGCTATTCCCTTGATTGACATATGGTGGTGATGACAAAGTGTAGCGATATGTCAACAAACGCAAAGGAAGAAGATGACCAGCAAACATGAACATTAACAATACAGGATTTCAATTCTTAATGAGGAAGGAAATGCATTCAACAAGTCTGTTAGGCCTCAATGACACTCGCAATATTTGGGGAACACTGACTGCTGTCGTTGCTGTCTGCACGAAACCTTTTCAAAAGTGAGAGGTGTCAGGTTTTGATATCTGAACTGTACACGTGCGCGAATATGACTGGGTGTTACGGGCCATGCAGCTGTGAATGAACCAATCACGGCGAGGCAGGAGATGAAACAGCTTCCAATGATCTAATACTAGTGCGACATTGTTCTGCCTGAACTAACGCTACGCTCCATTTGTTCACAAGAAACCTCCACATTGTACCTTTATCTAAGGTCAAAACTGTTATATTAGAGCTGCAACTATTAGTTGATTAATTAAGCAACAGAAAATTAATCTGTAACTACTTTGGTAATTGATTATTCGTGGTATTTTAAGCTCCAATTCCAAAGATTTGCTGGTTGCTGGCTCTCAAATGTGATTATTTGATGCATTTTTATGTTGTACATGATCTTAAATAACATATATTTGGGTTTTGGACTGTTTGTCAGACAAAAAAAAAAACATTTGAGGATGTCACCTTGGTCTGTGGGAAATTATAACAAAACGACTGATCAATTAATTGAGAAAAGAATTGACAGCTTAATCAATAATTATAATAATTGCTAGTTGCTGTCCCAAATAATATATTTCAATAAATTATAATACATTCTTTAAGACTTTCTAATGACCCGAAGACATTACAGGAGGAAAAACTTGGAAAAATGGTTTTAGGCAGCTCCAGCATGTATCCGGGCAACAAGGCTGCGTAATTTATGATGCTAACTAAAACAGAAAATGTCCAAGATGACGCTATTTGTGATAAAGTGAGAAGGAAGCAGTTAGGTGAAAGAAGATCAGATAGATAGTTAAATAGTTGTCACATAGACATATAATAAGATGAGAGGAAAGACTGCACAGACTTATCAGTTATACAGAATACACCACAGGAAGCCAAACAGCAAACACCAGAGTTTCCTCTGGAGGCGGCTCACTAAGTGTACTTGTCAGACTGAAAGGGCACTCCAGAGGGAGGTAAGGACGTGGCAAAGGAACTTAGAGACCCCTGGGTTTTTGAGAGGATGAGGGTGGCATCCTGAGAGTGCTCTCAAGAGAAGAAAGGCAACTAATTCTGTCCTCTTGAAAGGATAGTTTAGAGAATAGGGCTGCATTTAAAGAATATAAATCAGAGAAAAGACACTATTCTTCTCAGCTCCTTGACAGGGCAGATGAGATTATCATACAAGTACCACTTAAAGACACTTCCTGTTGTAGGAGCAGATGAGAAGATGAAGAGAACATTCAATGGGAATTAACAAAATAAGGTCAGGCACTGCTTTTGACCTTGAACAATGCTGTGTACAGTATGTGTATAAATGAGTGCATAGGGGATAAGAAATGTTTCATTTGATGTCAACTGATGTGAGCTGTGATACGGCTTATGGGAAACACTGGAACACGCAACCACAGAGTATAGATGTGTCTGATGATGTTGTAGTGCGAAGTTGTTTTTCTAACATATAAGATACTAAGAGGAGATAAAGAGAACATCAGAACTGAAGTCGTTTAATGGATTAAACCTCTGAGCCGAGAATAACAAGAGTGAATTTAGACAGCCGGGGGTGAATCAATATAAGGTTTTATAGATAAACCAATAAAATTCAGTCCCAGACTGATTATCCTTTTATAAAGGCAGACCCAGTACATGCGTAAATGCGTATTAAATGTAAATACTGGAAAAAATCTTGTGTGTGAGTGTCTGACGGTACAGTATAACTGTCAAGACAAGAAAAGGAAAATGAAAAGAGAGGAGGCTGCTCAACCGTAACACTGGTGGTGACAGGTGATCGGGGCTCGTGAGCTGGAAATGTCTCTGCAGTTTCTCTGTCTCTCTTGGTCCATCTGTCTTTCGCTATTCATTCTCACGGACATACACAGCATTAGAGTTAAATTTATTCATTTATTTGTACTCACATCTGATGCAGGTCCTTTATCAGCTCCTGGACAGGAGAAAGTGACAAACTCATGGCAACGTTTGTGGACCACGAAACAACACACTGTGGAGAGGAAAAGAGAGAGAAATTCACCTCAGTAAAAAATCTTTACACATTGTAGCTCTGTGCATCAAATATTCAGTAATCCAAGAAACTCGAGAAATCTTTTCTTTATTTACCTTTCCCCAGTGAGCACATGTAGTCAAGGTATTACATGCATTTATTCATTCTTTTTAAAAAGGGCACTTTCCAGGCCTGGTTTTTTAGACTCATGCCACAACCATGATGAATGATGTACTAGTATCTGACCAAGTATGCTGGTCCAAGGTCCAAGCTAGCTTGAGTGCTACTCTGCCACATATGGGCCAAAGCAGGTTCACGTTTGGCCCTCCAGAGCCAGAAAACAGCCAAGTACACTAATATAGTATAAGAAGTAATTTTTCTTACATTATTAAAGGGAATCACGCTGTATTCATCCCTATGAAGTCAAGTAGCAGTGAATGTGATGTGAATGAGTTGTACAAAATAAAAGGTGAACCTGCTGATGATCATAGCTGACTATTGTGAGGACAGATTCTATAACATCTGGGACATGTGAAAGTGTGCTTACCATATACTGTATATAGTGACACTCAATATGATCCCACTCCTATTTACATTAGATAATACAGTGGCTTTCTGTACATGCCGGACTGCTAGCTCACTTTGTAGACTTTGCTTGAAAATGTTTAAGTGGGGCGTCGTGTGGCGTAGTGGTCTAAGCAGGCGCCCCATGTGTAGAGGCTACAGTCCTCGCTGCAGTTGGCCCCGGCTCGAATCCCGCATCGGACGGCCCTTCGCTGCATGTCATTCCCCCTCTCTCTGCCTCCCCGTTTCCTGTCTCTCTCCACTATACTGTCAAATAAAGGCATAAAAAGCCCCAAAAATATACTTTAAAAGAAAATGTTAAAGTGCAGTTTTAAATGAACTTATAAGTATAAGTCAAGTTCAAGCAAAATTACAGTTGATTTTGAGGCTTGATGAAAGCGAAGTTATTTTGCTGTCTCTGAGCTGTTAGACGCAGCACTCACTTAACCTCTGAAAAGCTTTAGGAGTGGTAAATGTACAGAGGGATGCTGTGCTTCTCTCTTAACACCCACACACTCTTATTGTCACTCCTGCACCACTGACTCATTGTCAGCCACTGTGGATAAGAGCACCTTCTAAATGTCTACAATGTGATGTAAAATGTAACTTCATATTTTACAGTATGTACTGGACCGAAGATGACTTATTAACAGAATCTCCTGTGTTTACAATCGGCTGAATTAAAAAACAAATCTGCAGTTACGTAACAGTCAAGGTCTAGTTTGTTTTTTTTTTCCCCTAGGCAGAGATTTGTTCAAAATAACAAATATACACATCAACACACATGAGAGATCAAAGAAAGCCCGTACAATCGGAATCTACACGATGAAAAGCGTAACACGGCTCAACTTCTCAGGTTGGTAACAATCAGCAGTGCAGAAACATGTGACAGCTTCGATGCATAGCGAGCCTGTCATCTCCACCCTGATCACTGTCAGCTCCACTGACAGGCAAGACCAACATAGGAGGCTAAAAATACCTCACACACATACACACTCATACTTATGATTACATCGAGAGAGAGAGGGAAGTGCTGTAAATGCCCCGAACAGCAAAGACTTTGATGATGGCAGCAGCTGAAACAGGTTATAGAGCGACTACTGGAAAGTAATAAAGCATGTTCGATTAAAACGATTTTTTTTGGGTTAATCAGTTAATTAGTTATGTGACTTTAAAGAAAAATAATCAGCAACTGATTTGTTTGTCAATTAGTCATTGAAGTCATTTTTAAGGAAAGTCACTAAACTTATGTTTCAGTGTAAGTTGAACATCTCTGGATTTTCACCTTTTGGTCGAACAAGACAGGCAAACTGAAGACGTCATCTTGGACTTGGAAACATTTAATTGATCAAGACAAGTAATTTGATCAGAATCTGCACATTTATCAAAAGAAAATAACTATAAGTTGCAGCCCTAGAAAAGTGTGATAACTGTTGCTGACAGGAAATGTAAAAAAAAAAACTCAACCTAACCCACACAAACATTTCATTCCATCAAACTGACTGTAAAATACTGACACAATGCTGAAGGCTGAAATTCATTTTTAGTTGGAAATGTCAAAGTGCCGACAGACTTTTATTCAAACTGAAATAACGTCTCAGTTCATTAACTCAAGTTCTGAAGTACAATTTTAAGGTCATTTTACGGTATTTCCATTTTAAGATACTTTTACTCCACAACATATTCGACACTTGTGGTTAGCTGATTTCGTAGTGAGTATATAGCATAGTTTATAGAAGCCTCACCGTCAGCTACAACGTGAACATGTTGTTTACACAGTCATCCATCAGTAATAATAATAATAATGCAATATAATAGATTATAATTTGACATTAGATGGGCTGATCTACTGCATAATCACACTTATATCTTGCTGTCATTACTGTGTTTACTTAAGAGAAATTTTGAATGCAGTCCTTTTATTTCTAGCAGAGTATTTTTAGATAGTAGCAGTCTTGCTACTTTCACTTGGGTACAAGGTCTGAACTTCTTCTCCCACTGTCTCAGTTCTTTAAATGCATCCACCCTGACATTTGTACTCTGTTGAACTTGGTAATAAGCTTACAGTGCAGACTCAGCATGTGTCATGTTCAAAAATATATTGGTACAAAAGACTTGGTTGTTCTTTTTTGCTGAGCAATGTGTGGTAATCCACACTTTCACTGGCTAAAAAGGGAGGTAGAGACAGGGTATAATGTAGGCCGCCTCTTTTAAAAAAAATAATACTTTCCACTGAATACTAACAATTTGCATAACTGAACTCGCAGTTAGGGAAGTAAGGTCACATAAGCATGAAGGAATTTCATTTTCGCACTTTTAAACAAGCACATACTTTTTCTCTCTGCATTTTGTCAGATGCTTGTTAATGTTAAAGTTCAGATGAGTGATTGGTAGAACATCACAACCTGATATTTTACCACATGATACAATGATAACATGATATTTTCACTGTCATGTATAGCTGTTCTATCATATTCTATTCTATTATCAACCCTACACTGATCAGAGAGGTTATAATTAATACAAAGACTTCCTCTCCAACTCACACACACACACACGCAAATCATGTGCACCTCAATGGTACTTCACTCCTACGCAATATCCTCACACCACCCACTCACTGTGATGATACCACACACACACGCACACACACACGCACACAAAGACCACCCACTCATTCCCATGATATCACACAGATTGAATACACAGAGTGAGGGGGGAGGGATTGAGATAGAGGTAGAGATAGAAATGGTGAGAACCGTGTGCACATATTGCTTCAAGGCAACTGTTCTTTTGGAGTATTGCTACTGCCAAATCCCTAACCAAAACACACACACACACACACACACACACAGATCTGTCCGTATTGTCTCTAATGATAACACCCATACGGAAAAAAAAACAATACCTTTTCACAAAAATATACCTTGCCAGAAATGAAGTGTGCCCACCTTTTTCTCACTTTAACCAAAATCCCAACTTTCACCCACTCTGATCACCGCCACCACAATAATTACTACTCTCCCATTTCTACATCTGTTCAGCTGACACTACACACCTATTTATAACGGTAGAAATTCAACAAGACAGGTGACATAATCCAAACTCACAAAGCCAGACCGACTCGTCAAACTTATAGGCGGCTGAACACAGACAGAAGTGCTGCTGGGATACGTGAGGCAGACGTTTGATTGGCTACAGGAGCTGGCGTGGTCGGCCCAAATACAGGATCCTTTGGAAATGCTGTATAGTATTGGTTGTTGTTGTGGTTGTTGTGCACAGCTATATATATTTGTGTCTCATCAAAAACAGTGATGGAAGTATAAGAATAAGCAAGTACTATCAGTAACATGCACCTTAAGTATTAAAAGCAATGTCTGCTGCTGGTTGGTGTTTTGTTATCATATATCATAATATCTGCTTAGTGGTGATTTTTTTAATTGCATCTTAATGTGGCATTTAGTTGAGATGAAGCTACTTTTTACATGCAACAATTTCACATGCTGCTGGAAAGTTTATAAAAAAAATGTATTGAATTTTAGGAGCTGATGACTCCATTTATGATGTATTAAGATGCTTTATTTAATTAGGCCAAATGATAAATCTAAAAGGGAGAAAAAAAAAAGTTCTGATACATAAATTTGTTTTCTGCTTTTTCTTTTTGTAAAAAGAGGAGAATTTAATCTCTTTGGGCTCTTTGGAACAATTATCAAAATGAAACATGTGGCAAGGGTCCTGGAGTAGATACTGCTTTTTGTAAAAGTGAAAGGGAACAAATACTGGGAACCACATGGCTTAAGCTTTTCAATTGTGTTACATACAATGCATTGTATTTTACGTAAAAACTTTATCTTGAAAAGTAAGTATAACTATAGCTGTTGGTTAAATGTAGTGGAGGAAAAACTACAATATTTTCCTCTGAAATGTCACGGAGTGTCAGTATTAAGTGTTCCCAGCTCTCTTCATAACCTGTAGCTTCTGCTCAACTGAACAATTTATTTTTACTTTTCTAAATATCTACATACTGTGGTATCCTGGCAAAGTTTGAGCACCACATTATTTGAATGGAGATAATGTAGCTGAATATGAGGAGAAGGACCGCACCTCAAACACCCCTCTTCCTGTCATATGTCTGTAAACAGCTTCCTGCCATGTAGGCCTGTTTCTTCTCATTTTCCGTGCCCCACCTTCCCTCCCTCTTATTGTTTCTCTCTGTCTGTCATCTCTCACAGGGTCCCCTGGGGTCCACGGCAGATTTTTTCCGGAAGCCTTCAGCACACCACAGACTTCATCCTGCTCCTCCATCTCCATCTGTCTGTCACTGACACGTTTCATATACAAAAAACAACTATTTCTGCATCATGGTGTGGTCCTTCGTGAAAACATGAAAAAAAAAAAAAAGCATCAATCCTTCATTAAATCACCATCAAACTGCTGTCCTTCCAGTTAGGCGTTGTTCCCTGCCTGGATCCCCTCCACCCCCTAACACACACACACACACACACACACACACACACACACACACACAACACACACACACACACACACACACACACACACACACACCACCATGCCCTCTTGGCGCCCTCTGTGTACTGATCTCAGTCTGACTCTGGTGTAGTTGGCACCCTGCCCATGTGCCTCCATTATTAATTGTATACATTAAATATCCATGGATAAAACACACACAAACAGATTGACAGACACACTGAAACAGTTTGTTTTTTCCACATCTTTCTCTGTCATTTCTTTCTCTGTCCCAGCGTCTCTTTTTCTTTTCTCGTCTCTATCTCTCCCTCTCTCATCATCTGTTTCATCACTGTGGCTTGGACTTCTGTTGCTGCAGAGCTAAGCAGCCATGTAATGCACCTGTAGAGTCTACCTGTAACACTGGCTGACTGATAAGTTACATAATCCTTCCTCAGCCAACAGGGAGCTACTATTACTACTGTCAACTTGGTTATGCTGCTACACAGCCCATCATTAAGAGTTTGTCGATAATCAGCCTCACTGTACAACTGACTTTGTACTAATCTTGTTTCTGCAGCTGAAACCTGCTTTATTGGTGAGTCACTGCTTAACTTTCTCTCTTTCTCTGTAATTTTGTGACCTGTGCTACTGCTATGAAAGCATCAACATGTTTGCACGTTTGTCCCTAAACCGATGTTTTTCAAGAGCCTTTTTCTCAGGGCAGGACATGCCACTGCACGCACAGCCAGGCTCTCTTTGCCTTTGTTTGGTTCCAGTCTCTTGAATGTGAGGATCTGCTGCACTTCTTTGTAAAAACATGATAGTACACTGAATATTTTCTGTTTCGTACTGTGAAAACAAAGAATTTAAAGTTACCACCCCAGGCTCTGTGAAATGATAATAAGCATTTTTCAATATTTTCTGAAATTACATTGACACACACAAAAAAAAATCAATTAACTGAGAAAAATAATCAACAGATTAATCTATAATGAAAATAATCATTAGTTGCAGCCCAGGTGATATGATTCACCAATTACTTTGTTCATTTTTTTTTATCTAATCATTATTCATAAAATTAACTGATGCAGGCCGAAAGAATAATGAAATTTAAATGATATCACTTGAGTATGAAACTAAAGCCCCTTCATCAAAAACCTGTGGTTTAGAACATTATTGTCTGGTGCAGTGGAGCAGTAATACTTGTTGTACTTGCACATGGCTTTTGTGTATCTTAAATCCACCACACTTCACTAGCAGTACAACTTGACTCCCTCACATACACACACTCCCAAAAACACAAACGTGACTACTAACTGGAACCGGTTTTGTCAGCTCTGTGTCTTTGAAGTGTCCCATGTTGCCTCTATTCCCTCCCGAACAGTCACATGACATCATTATGTAACGACTTGCCTGTCAATCAATATCATCCTCCCATCAGACTCTCTGTATATCAATACAGTGTGAAGAGAGGGGGAGGGGCTCCAACAGACACAGTGCCTATCTATTACATTACAGCGAGCACAGTAACAGTCTATCATCCTATATTGAGGACATGTTACTTTTCTCCAAAGGAAATAGTCAATATTTAAAAAGCACTGAACCGCAAACAACTCACAAAATGTCAGTGTTTTACTAAATATGAACTCTTTAACCTTTAAGATGTTAGAGTAATGGAACAATGTATATATAATGTTTCATAATGCAGTTATATTTAGTTTATTTTGTTTATTCAACCCCCTCCCTTTCATTTCCTAATCTCCCGTTTCCCTCTCTCAACTCCTTTCCTTACAAATCTCTCCTCTCCTCCTTGTTCCAGTATATTCTGTTTATGAAATGTTGGCAGAACACTGATGTTGTACACAGCCTTTTCCTCTAATGAGCTGCCAATGTGTGTGCGTTTGTCTGTGCATGCAAGACGCAGTGACATGCTGTACGGTGATGTCCCAGATTCAGCAGCCAGGTTCAACGCTACAACACACAGCTCTCCAGTTATTCATATTTATTAATCTATAGCTGTAGTAGCACATCACCTATAGTATTTCATAAACACACACAGACACACGGTGTTCCCTGGTTGAATACCTGCAGCAGCAGACTGTTCTATCTAACTGTTTGGCCACTGACTGTCTGCATGAAATAAAAAAATAAAAAAAAAAAACAACAATGACTGATGGACTATCTTACTATTTGAATCACATCTCAGTGGCTGACTGGACGATGACCGAAAACCGACGGGTTCACACCAGAGTTACACTTATCAGTTCAAGGCAACTTCTGACTGAATACACCAGACCTGAACACAACAGTGACTCCACTTATGTGTCAACATGTGATTGGATCACAAACAACTGCACTTCACCGCAATCACCGCAGCATTTGCTATTACCAGAGGCTGCTCGAACTAACAAATATTCAAATGTTAAGAGTTGCGTGTATTGAGATAAACAACTGGTGCCGCTAATCTCCCAGCTGGCTGCCATTAAAAGCATCGCAGAAGAGGAGAACACAACAAGATGACATGATTAAAATAGCGCCAGTCAAACCTCAAATGGTGGAAAACAGTGCAGGAAATGAGTCCACTCCACATAGATCTGATGTTTATATCTGTTGCAATTTCTTGATTTTTCAGTGGCGCAGAAGCTTCAGATGCTTCATGCATGTCGTGATTTATTCACTATATCTGCATTTTGTTTATTTCGATACAGAAACTTTTCCACCTCAGGCAGAATAGAAAAACATCTGTGATATTGGATTATTTACATTTTTTTTTTTTTTTACATTTTCAGTTTTATGGGCAAATTGAAAATGTGCATTTAATCACGTGGATAGAAATGCACTTACTGTGGGAAGAAACCCTGAGAGTCCGCTTCAGCCTTGTTTTAGTTTCATATCTCTATCTGGCTTGGCTTTAACGGTATCGACACACAGTTTGAGGCTGATCAACATGTCTGATGTTTCTATAAATAATTGAGAAGCCATAATTCTCCCAAAAAGGGGATCTAAATGATGTGGGAGGCTCCTCCAGCTTCTCATTTGATTTCTCCATAATGATGGAAAAATACGAGATGGATTTTGGAAAAACTGGTCGGTACACACAGTTGAGGTCAGCCACACCCTCTATGAGAATAATGGACTTGCTCTGTGCACGTTGCACATTTGATGTGGAAGCCTGGTTACTTTCTGACCAACGGGAGAAGCTGTTTGCTTGCTAATTGAGGCAATAGATGACGATGGGATTTCACACTGACTGGGTTCACTGACCTCACTACACAACGTCTCTGACTGTGGCCTGGCAAACCTGGCACAGCGTTTAAACGGCACGGAGAAAGGTCTGGGCAAGCCAGACTACTGTTGTTGTTTCTGTTTCTTCCTACTGTCTGAGCGAAGAGGGAACATCCTGATGAGCGGGTTGGAAGACTCAAAGAAGAAGCTGATGCAACAGGAGGAAGACAGGAAGAAGAAGAGCAATATGATGAAGAAGGGAAAGCAAGTAAAAGAAAGTCAATAATCTGAACAAAACATGCCATTCACCTTGGGCACCTCCCCCTGTGTGTGTGTATTCGTGTGTGTATGTGTGTAAGGGCTTATATAAGGGGGCTGAGCAGCCTACGCCAATGTATAAATACCCATGATGCCACTGGTGAAGCAGGGAGAAGGGTCAGAGTGAGTCAGCACACCCATATCACTCCTCCTCTTTCTCTCTATCTCTCCTCTCCATCAATCCATCCTCTCTTCTTCTCTATTCTCCTCCTCCATCTCTACATCTATCTTTTTTTCCATGTTCTTACAGTGTGTCTTTTTATGGGAAAAACACAGAGGATTTCACTTGGCAGGCATACGGTGACCTTCAGGAGGTGATGATCGTAAGACAAGTAACAAACAGCTGTAAACAAAACAAAACAATCAATTACACTTTCACAAACGCGGCCTTTTAAATTGTAGTTCTTTGATGCCAAGATTTCCAAAAGATCTGTCATGCTCTTATGAAAAGCACTGGAGGTTATAAAAGGATTCTGTTCATTTTTCTATTCTATTCATGCTTGTTTTGTCTTTGCGTGTGACTGAGAACAGAGTCCATCTGTTCTTTAAGTGGCCTTGCTGTGTTTTTAATTTCAGAACCACCCAGAGCACAAAGCACAGAGAGACACTTGGTCATTTCCTTTCACTCTTCTCAGAACACACGGTTAAAGTGTTTGTTGCACTCAATTGTTAGCCGACACTGACAGCTGACATGCAATATGTTCATAGCCTGTTTGTGGTGGATTTATCCAGTTTAATTTTATTATTATTTTATTTTCATTTTATTGCCACAGCCTATTCCAGGTATTAAAAAAATGTTTATCTACCTCATTTACTTTTTCAGAAGAATTTTCATAATATATATAATAATCAGAATATAATGACCTGTATATATTTCCTGCTTTTCTGGTAGGTGTAGCATTACCACTCATCAACATTAGCAAGAATAATCTACATTTCATATGTTTAAGTATTGTCTCATTTTTTTTTCTATTTGATAAAATAAATGTTATCACTAAATTGATAGCCATTTTAGATAATTGGATTAAAACTATAGTAAAGAGTATCTGCTCTTACAGTCATATTAGCCTGCTTGCTAGCCTAATAGCTAACCTAATAGCTAAAGTAGTAGCTACTACTTTAGTTGTTGTGGCTGTATTGACATAGCTAAGTAACTTTGTAACTAAGCCACTCAGCTTAGGACAAGCCCACACTTTCACTAAATTGTCAGTGTGCCATCATCGTCATCAGGATCGTGTTTGTCCAAACATGAGAAGCTGTGGCTCAGGAGGTAGAGCGATCGGAAGGTCGGTGGTTCGATTACTAGCTCTTCCAGTCCACATTTGTGTGTGTATTTGGGCAAGATACTGAGCCCCAAATTGCCCCAAATGTATGTGTGTGTGAATATGCATGTATGGTAGAAAAATGCATGAAATGAAAATGAAATATGTGTAGGCAAAAGTGCTGTGTGAATGTGGCACTACGCACTAAAGCGTCTGTCTGCCTTGTGACGTCTTGCACTGAATGTACCGAATGACAGAAAGGAGACCAACAATGTCACTTTCACAGATTGAAAATGAAATGTAGCTCAAGCTCAAAATGATTAAATAATTCAACAACAGCTGTGTGGTAATGACGACAGAGAGTTCACAACTCAACTCAGTCGCAGAGGGAGCGATTCGCACTCCGAGCAATCTGGAAACCCTTGCTTTGGAAATACTTTGGATTTTGGTCAGTAGACGGCAGAACTGTGGAACCTCGAGGGCATGTGGCCAACTTTGACAGCGCTAATGAGAAGTCAACTGGAAGGCTACCACCAACTACCACCTCAGTTCATTGTAGCAACAGGGCGGTGTGGAGTGGCAAAAATCCATAACCCCAGCCACAAGCGAGAAGGAAATAGGGTCAGTTGAAAAGAGTATAGGAGTACAAGTGACTGTATAATTAAATAAAATCTTACAGTTTATTTTAAAATGTTTTAAAGGTGATGAACTACAAATCTTCAAAAAACTCTTGTGTGGAATTCAAATAATTATTTAGCTCAAAATAGTATAAATTAAGGCACAATGTACTGTATTTATTACCAATTCAGTTTTTTTTTTTTTTTAAAGTATATTTTTTTGGGCTTTTATGCCTTTAATGGACAGCACAGTGGAGATTGACAGGAAACAGGGAGGCAGAGAGAGGGGGAATGACATGCAGCGAAAGGCCGTCCGATGCGGGATTCGAACCGGGGCCAACTGCAGCGAGGACTGTAGCCTCTACACATGGGGCGCCTGCTTAAACCACTACGCTACACGACGCCCCTACCAATTCAGTTTTGAACTCATGGAAGAGTGTAGGTTAAAATATGTTTTTCTGACACATGAGCAGAAGCATCGCCATCGAGCCAAGAACAATGTCTCAAACAGACAGAGGAGATACTTTCTAACAGAGTTAGACCTGCTCATCCCCTGTGAGTATCAGTTGACACAGTATGTTATCCCTCCCTATGGTGTACCATGGTACACTCAATTAGAAAAAGAAGAAGAAAAAAAAACAATAAAATTCTGTCTTTTCAGGAGATACTACAGTCTGGCTGGCTTCACACTCCGTTTGATTTCAGTTTCAGCTCTGTGCCAGCGCCGTGAAGAAATTCTGGCACAAGATGATTTTATGTGGTCCAGCTAACACCTCCACCCTTATCCTCTCTCTCATTCACTCCATATCCCTCTGTCTCATTCACTGCATCCCTCTCACTGTCTTTCATTCACTCTGTCTCCTTCTCTCAATTTCTGTCCGTCAGATCCCTCCTGTCTCTCTATTTGTCTTTTTCCTTCCATTCCACTTTCTGTCTAATTTGTTCATCAGTCTTTTTTTCCGTCTTTAATTCTATTTCCCGTTACACTTAATCACTTTCTGTCTCCATCGTACTCTCTTTCTGTCTCTCTCTAATTTTGTTGCATACACACTTTTTGTCAGCCCCACTTAGTTTCGCACTCAGACAGCTGTAAACTTCCAGACCCGGGAGCTGTGTAGGCACAGTCTGCAACTGAACTGCTTCACTGCAGTGTGGATGTTAGGTACCTTGCTTTTGGGCACCTTGATAGAAGTTATGTCTCTATTTCTTCCAAATCAAACTTGCAACCTCGACTAAACGTGACAAATAGGGATTAAACGTAATCATATTAAAAGATTTTCCAAGTAGGGTATTGTTTGATTTCCTTTTCTGTCAATACAATGCCTACATTTAGTTAAAAACGTATACTTTTTAGTTTATCCAAAGTCATAACGTAGTACAAACGGAAGTCGTCAGCCACGCTAGCAGCTCTGTGATGCTGCACTTAAGCACAGTAGAGCGTAAAGCTAAATGCTATCATTTGATAATTAATTTGCCAATAATTTGATAATTAGCAGAAAACGAAAAGTATGGCTGAGGCTTAATGTCATTCATTTGCAGGCGTTTGGTAAAAAAATCAAAGTACTGCTCTCATCATCATGCTGGATGAAAAGTGGATGGGATCACTAAAGCCATTAGGATTCGTCCTCAGGGGACCATGAATATCTCTACAAAATATCATGGCAAGCCGTCAATGGTTGGTGAGATCTTTCAAACAAACCACTAAATTATAATTGAAAGCCTTTGAGTCTAACCGGACACTGGATGTCAAGAGGGCTTAAGGTGGCTTCCTCAGATTGCACTGCTTTGTCTGACCGACGAAAGGATAGACCCAAAGATATTTAGTTTACAGCGATTCATTTGAATATTCGCAAACAACAATGCCGTCTCTTGTCTTCTATTTCCGTGTGTCTGTGTGGAGGGCTCTTAGTTTCCTATCATGGCAGAAGTACATCTACCTCCACAAGATGAACTGAACAGGCAACTGCTAAACACGTCCAGCCAACACGCACGCACGCACGCACGCGCGCGCGCGCACACACACACCACACACACACACACACACACACACACACACACACACACACACACACACACACACACACACAACCCTGTAATCTCCTGTACTGTACATCAGCTTTTCTCCTCTCTCACTCTCTCCACTCTCTCTCTCTCTCTCTCTCCTTCTCCCTCACTCTCAACTCCCCCGCAAACATCACCTGCTGTTTTGGGCCAGACAGCAAGAAAATAACTGAGGCTAGGAAAGTATAAGTTAAGGAAATATGAGGCTTGAATGCCTACATTATGTGCATGTGATTGTTCACGGTATTTAATTTGCTTAAGAGTACAGTCATTATCCTCAACATGCAGTTTTATCTAATCGACCGATTTACTCATTAATTCAGAGAGAGAGAGAGAGAGAGAGAGAGAGAGAGGTTTTTTGAAGAGGATGAGTGAGAGAGTGGGAGAGAGAGGACAGAGGGGTGAGAGTGGAGAGCTGCAGATATTAACAAGAGAGCCGATGAGACTAACGGGTTTGAATACCAAATAATGAACTAAATACAAGTTGTAAAGATGCTGGTGTACATTACATGATGAAAAATAAATGCTGGAACAATACCTCAAGACTGATTTGATAATGCGACTTCTGTCTTCCGGAGAGATGGACGCAAAATCACAGACAACCATAGAAGTTCCTGCGATTTGGATATTGCACTTGGCCGTACGGTGATTTTGATAATATTTTGCTTCGATTCATTGTACAGCCCTAGCAGAGACACCAGGTTGCAGAGGGCATGGTGGCTCACATTTTACCTATATTATACGCACACAAAACCTCGGCAGGGTACAGTAGAGAAAGAATCTGATTGGTTTTATTTATTTGCCAATAAAAATCCATTAAAATATGCCCAGATCAGTTAAAATCTCTAGAGGTAGATACTAATCAGGCCCTAAACTGATGCTAAAGTGTAGTCATGTAAGATGAAAGATAGAAATGGTCACTGAAAAATGTTTCCTCAATAAACTTAGCTAGGTAAGTTGTGTGTCGTGTATCATATTGTTCCACAGCCTACAGTCTGTGCATTTTTTTCTTTGCAGCTGTGACTTCGCAACTGTGATGAAACTGTTTTTGTAGTTCTCGCTTCTCCCTTTATCTCCCTTGTCACAGCTACACAACAGGACATACAGTTTGATGCTAACTTGTTGTAGTTACCAGTATTATTGCAACAGAAACAAACAAAAAACAACAGCAGTAAAAGCATAATAAGTAACTAGAGCGATTAAACAGAACTAGTATTATTCTAATAAGCTAATAAATAGGAAAATTGCATGTGTGAGTGTGCGTGTGTGTGAATCTTAGACTGTGTTAGGAGAAAGACATTAGTTCTTAAGTTAGCTCGTATGTGTGTGTGTGCTTGAGGGCAGGGCAGGACATAGTATACAACATCCAGCTCGATGCTTGGCAACAGACCAGTGGTGCCTGGCTGCTGCAGCTGCTCTTTATATGTGCAGACACACAAACACACACATTCGCAAAACATAAACATATTTTGACAACGAATGTAGAAATCATGACAGGCAACTCAGCGACGGACAATCTATTGTCCTGCCCATCTCTCTTGTCCTTCGTTCAAATTCAAACGTAAATGTGCTTTAATGCTGTGACAGGAAATACACCGTGGGGGTTATGGAGGGTGGTTATAGTCATCTACAAAGAAGAAATGAAAGAAAATGATGTCAAAGTGAAGAAACCGTAGGTTGATGATGTTTAAATAAAACACCCTCGTACTTATTTTAGTGATAGAGCAGACATCACAAACGCAACATTATTCTGTTCGTAAACTGACTGAGAGATGGACAGGAAACAATAAAAGGGAACTAATGTGGACGGGCTGCAGGAGTTAAAGTGAAAGAGAGAGAAAGGGACAGATGACAGAGAAAAGGCAAGAGATGTGTGGAGGGAACAACACAAAAGGAGAAGTCAAATGCAGAAAGTCAAAAAGACAGAGGAACAGGGAGAAAAAGAGGTCTGGGATCACTGCACTCCTGTCGGCTCGTGTCCCTGTTGCTAGGTTACCATCTATAGACGAATGGGTTAAAGGATCTCAGGAGCAACAGTGACATAGTTAGCTGGTCTCCATCAGACAACGTCACACACACACAAACACACACACACTGTAGACAAATACACAGAAATGGAGCAACCTTGAAAACCATGTTTACTCATACTCAGATTTAGATTTGCCATTGGTTTAAGAATATGTGTGAATACACAGACACACACCACATAGATAAACACACCATCAACAGACAGTCCAAAGTTGGAGGGAGTCTTCCTTGCTGTGAACTTAAGAGAACTTATTTAGTCTAGAAACAGACGTGTCCTGAAATAAATGGTTTTCACTGCCAGGGATGCTTGTAGGTTAAAAACATCATTAAGTCACTGAAAAAAAACAACAACTATAAATTGCCCTAAAATAACCAAACAAACTTTTCAACAAACTTTGTTTAGCTTTAAACTCCAGTTTTGTTCCAAGGTTTTGAATGAGTAACAACACTTGGACATGAACTATGAGGTTAAAAACAAAGAGGTATGCGTTAGTGTGCTGCTAATTGCTCTACAAATTAACAACCTTCAGCTGGTACGCTCCTCCCTCCTCCCGTTCATTTCCGAGGATAATGACATGCGATCTATATTGTCGTTTATGCCTGGTTAAAGAGGGAGCGCAGCACCTTCACCACCATGTGTGAAACTCCAACCAATGTGACTGGATATCCATTTTGCAGAAAAATGATTCTGAATTCACCATCACTGTTACACAATATTTAGTCCAGAACCTGACCTCCTGTCCTGGAAATTACATCATAGTTTCATACTCAGTTTGGAACCAAACCCATCATACGATTGCAGCTTTTTTCAAAGAACACTTTCAAACCCACAGCAGTATCTCTGCCCCAGCAGTTAGTAATCCAGGTGGGCCATCCCACCTACACACCATGATTCACATTTTAGACATTTAGCTCATCTCGTCATCAACACCAATTTGCCCTGAGTGCAATGGATCGGGTTCAATTCAAAGATCGGCTTCATTACAAACAACAAATACAGATCGGTGCAAAGGTGCTGTGGCAGTGATCATGTCGGAAACAAGTGCCGTGAAAGTGAATAACAAGCAGAGGGGCATATGATGTGACTGTGGTGAGAGTAATGTGGGTGGAACCAAGTTTGAAACACACCTTTACTGACTTTACTCACACCTGAATTACACAAACCTGGTGCCTCTGCTGCTGGACTTTCTCTCTTTTTTTAGGTGATGGCATACGAGAATAATGCTGAAACAGTATCACAAAAATAATCCCAAGATGCAAGGTGAGGGTGCAACATCACTCAAACATATCCAGGATCTTGAACCACATGAAAAAGAATAATACATTTAAGCCTTAAAACTCAACAATTTTGCTCATGTTAGTACTTTCTTTCAAAACTTCCCCATGTGCATTCATTATACTAACAACTTCAACACCTGTTTATCATCTAATACTGTATATACACATACACACACACACAATGCATACTGCATTCACATCTACTTTTATGTACTGTATGTATATTTTGATTTTGATAGTCTCTCATATGCATCCCTTTACCAGGCGAAGTCCTGTTATTTCCCAGTAAAATTCCTCTTGTCTGTTGAGTAAAAACATTGTGACACAGATCAAAGCAGTGTATTGTAAATGCTAATTATCATTCTGATCTATCATTCTGATCTATCATCTGACTTTGCTCTTTGCTTCACATTAACTACATGACAGGGCCAAAGACTGAGGCCAGCCCAGACTATTTTATCAGACAATTAATTATAATCAGAGTGACTTTATTTTGAGACTGGTGAAATATTGTAGGCCTATATCAATGTATGTTCACACCAGGTAAAAAAAGGAGACCCATAGCGTCAGTGCTGCATCACAAACTTTCATATCCTACTCAAAGGAGCATTATTGATGCTTGCATTACCTGCCAGAGTAGCTGGTAGAGGTCACCAATCTACCAGCCACAGGCAAACTGAACCATGTCCCCTCTGTGCTGTAGGGAAGCAGCTATTGGCAGTGTTAAGTGTAGGCGATTGCACTCTCTGGGACTGGCACGGATTCACAGTGAGTTAGCACCTGTTAATGTGTTACAACCATGCAAAAATGTCAACAACCAACAAGATTCTGGTTTAACAAGCGGACATTTTGGAATATCACAATCTTAGCATTATTTAATATTTAAGAGTAGTTACCTTTATCTGACAAACAGTTGTGCACTATAAAGCAGGAGTCAATTGGTTCCAGTCATTAGTCAGCTGCAGGATGATCACCTAAATGACTAAGTAGGTCTTTTGTAAGTGCTTTCCAAAATGACCTATATGACTGCTCCAAAAAAGATTCAATTGTGTTTTCTGATCTGCAATCCCTCTGATTAGGTTATAGTTACAGTAAGTTTAGGCAACTAAACCTACTTGGTTAGTCAGGGAGACTGCCCACAAGAATAAAAGAAACCTACAAAGTCTGATGTATATCTAGTGTGTTGGAGTCATGCAACCATTAGTACCTCCCCCCTAAAAGACTTTACAGTAGTAACATGTCATGCCACTACTTCTGCCTTTGCCATTTAGAGAGGAGAGCAAGTACTTGCAAGCTTGCACGAGGTCACTTGTCAGTCTCTTTTGAGGACAGCCTTTGATTTTTATGCTAGTTTGTAATGAACAGAGGAAGTATTGAGTATGTTCTTCTTCCCAGTTTCTTTCAAACTTACAAACACAATGTTTCCTATACATTGATTTATTTTTGGCAGCTTCCACAATATGAACATTGACCATCACATTGACTTTCTATATCTTTTACAATTTCAAATGGGTAACGTCTTATTTCATTTTTGAGCTGTGTGTAGCACATTGATTAACTCAGCCCCTCCTGCCTCTCATAAAGTTATTACTGTCCCATTCTGTGTGCCTGTCATTCATGCTCTCACTGGCCTGCCCTGTGGGAAACACAGCAGGTTTAAGGACTGTTTCATAGAGTGTTGATGGCACAGAAGTAGGTCTTATTATCTCTAGATCCTATGCTAGCATCATAGCAATCTCAGTCTCTCTGTCAGCCAGTCGTGTTTTTTTCCGAAATGCTTTAACAACTACCCAATGGATTTCCGTGAAAACTAGAGGATGAATCCTGACTTGATCTTGTGATCTTTCTTCTAGTGCCACCGGAAGGTCCGAGTTTTCAGATATCCTATAAATTATCTCAACATTGACCAGAAGATGAATCTTACTGACTTAGGTGATTCTCTGACCTTACTTCTAGAACCACCATGAGATCAACATTTGTGTCTTTGAGTGAATGGACCTTGGTACACACATTTATGTCAAAGTGGAGATGAAATGTACTAACTTTTGTTATAATTTCAGTCAGCCTTTGACTTTTCATCTAGCCCTATCATTGGGTTAATATTTCAATTTTATCCAACAATTTGATTTATTATGAAATACCAGAAAAACTCATTAATATCAGGTTCAACTGTACCAATGTTAGCATGTTAAACTAAGAAGTAGACTCATCTGGTTTTTAAGTTCACAAATTTAACAGGACATGTGACAACAGCAGTTGTGATAGCGTCTTCCCTTCTAACAGTGATAATTCACATTTTGCTAATTTTGTCGATCTGAGGAGGAAGAACTTGTTGCTGGTGTCCAGTCATTTTCTGTTTGCCTGTGTGTAGGCTGTCAAGTCAAACAAGCTTGACCCACATTGGCTGTCTGATCTGTCCCAATATGTCTCCAAGGTGTCACCGTGGCAACGGGTGTACTATTGCCACAAATGTCAGCAGCAAGGACAACCAAGCCCTGAAGGAGATTGTCTGTCAATCTGTAGCTGAAAGTGAGTACAAGCACACACACACAAACAAACACACTCTCAGTGATCAGACTCTTCAGATGTGTGAAAGTAGATCAGAGCAAAAAGGAGCTGGCCCTCACTGACAAGTAAAATTAGACTTTGTCACACACACACACACACACACACACACACACACACACACCTGTGGAACAACACACACAAATGCATCAGATAGCCACCACCAATGGGCTGATAAACAGAAACAGTGAGAACCCCTGTTTTAAGGTCGGCTGTTTTACATTCTCTCTGTATGAGTAGTCATAGTCACATATGCATGAACACACACGGACACAAAGCCACACAACAGCCCTTTAACACCCTCCACATTAAACTGAGAAGAGGAAGCAGTTGGGGGAGGAAACACACTAGGTGTTACTGTAGAATGACTGTCAGAAAACTAATACTATAAACAAAGCCGTAACGGAGTATCAGTTTACATGCATGTTTACTGAACGCTGAAGAGCCGATAAATACTAAAGAGCAACCTGTTTAATCTTAGATCCTGGTCCCATTGTATTTCTGCATTACCTCCCTAATTACTGTATTAATGACTTCATTTTTTCTTTTGTTTATTAGTTTGTTGAAATTTCACTGATAATTATTTGAACTGTTTGGTTGCACTGCTTAATTCTGTCATGATAAATTAAATGTGGGCTGCTGCACTTGCATCACATTTACATTAATGCGGTACAGAATCAGCTAATGCTCTAATCTGGAGCTTCAAATGGGGTGCAGCAGTAGAACAACATTCAAAACCTACACAGAAGCATTTTCTCCTCTAGCAATAATCAGAGTGAGCCTTCCCACCTTAAACATATGATTCATTTTATGTTGTTGTGTGCCGTGAGCACAAGCTGTTTAGGATGCAAGTTTGTTGTGTCTGAAAAGCACCAGGGCACTGAGGGAAAAATCAATGCACTATAATGCTACAATATTTTTGGCTCTATCAATAAGCTGACGGAGGCTTGCTATCAGTGTTGTTATATGCACTACAACAGCTGGCATGACGGACTGCACAATGGTGCTGTATAACATGAACTCTTGAAAATGCTTGTATTGACAAGTCTTGACAAGCTGTTTGGACGCGGTCACTTGTTTTACTGACAATAATCAGGAGACTGACTTCAAGCACTCACATACTGCATCGGAGGTTTTGCTGCCACAGTAAGGATGCATGACAGGTATTTACCAGTACCAGTATTCATACTGGTATTTTTGGCCATGTTAGCGCCATGGGTTAGGTATGGCAATGTCTGTCCGTTGGTCTGCCAACCAGCCAGACTCATCATTACATTGGCTGAGACTGAAATATCTCATAGCAAGGATTGCCATGAAATTTTGTACTGACATCCATGTCTCTGTCAGGATAAATTGTAATCATCTGACCTTTCCTCTTAAGCCATCAATTCAATTTGTTTTATGACCAAGCTACGAAGCTAATGACATTCCCATCAGTTTCAGCTGTACTTGTTCGGTAATTAGCAGGGAAACATACTATAATAAGATGGTGGAACACTTAACTTCAATTTCACTGTTACAGTCAAAATATAATTTCTTATGATGAAAACAGCACTGCAACCATGTGACAATAAAAATGTCCATTAAAATGCCACACTAATGAACCTCCACACAACTCAGGGTCTCACCCTCCTCCACTTTTTTTTTTTTAAGTCCACAATATCACACCTTCTGATCGACAACCGAGCCTGATGAAGCAGATGTGAAATGCGCCCAGAAATGTCTATTAATTTAAAGTCCAGCCTGTTCTTCCGTTTTGAAAAAAACAAACAATTACTCTCATCAAATACTCTACAGCACAGAAATAGGCAATCGAAGGACACGTTTTCACTGCAGGTTTTATAAAATGATTTCACATAACTGTTATCAAAGAAAGAAAGAAAAATAAATTTTCCCAAATTTTTTAATAATAGGCTTCTAATGCTTCAAATGGTGGCTCTCTGATGCCGTAGTATGCATTTATTTCACATAACAAGAGAAAAGCTGAATATTTTTAAAATATTCAAAACCTACAAGCCCCAGAACCCCAGAGTTTAACATCTTTATTCTCCGATCAATGCTGTCTGTTATCTCAATAAACACCTCTATCTGCCTCTGTCGCTTTTTAATCCTTGCTTTTTTTCCGGTGCTTTCCAATGTTCTCCCTTCACACCTACACACTCAGTCCTCCCCCCTCTTACATCCCCCACTCCACTCCCCCATCCATCTATCCATCCATCCATCCCATTTGGTGGTACTCTCAGTGGAACACTTAGGCTATTTATAAAAGCATCAAAGCCCACAGTTTCCAACACACAGCCACTGGAGAGAAAGGGGGAGATAGAGAGAGAGAGATGGAGGGAGAAGTGGGAAGCTGGAGGAATGGCTGAAGAAGGAGAGAGGGGGAACCAAGAGGCACAAGGAGGGAGAGAAACAGAAATATGGGGAGAAAGAGAAGTAGGAAGGGTAGGGAGAGAGGATAATGGCCAGAGATCGAGAAAAGAAAGCTGGAGGGAAAGGGGGAAGAGAACACAAAGATGGATGACAAGCAAAAAGAGAGAAAAACTGGAAAAAAAAGAGAGCGTAGGATTGAAAAAGAGAGTTGTAGGTCAAAAGAAATCGGGGAAACAAAGAACACAGAGGAGGTGGAAAAACAAAAGACTGGATGACAGAGTCAGATAGGTTTTTAACCACTGTTCTTGCTTCAGGATCTCAATGATACACCTCAACATCAAGTCTGTGTGTGCATTCATTTGTGTGTGTGTGTGTGTGTGTGTGTGTGTGTGTGTGGTGTGTGTGTGTGTGTGTGTGTGTGTGCGTGCGTGCATGTGTGGGAGGGAGGTTTTGGATCCGGAGACCTCCCGCCCACACAGGTTGGAGTTGCAGAAGCACCTGAGCTGCGTTCGGCACCGCCAACAGACATCAGTGTTTGCAAATGTTCACTAACTCATTTGAACCTGAGTGCGCTCATGAAAAGGAAAAAAACATATTATATGAATCCAGAGGAACTGTGGGCACCGTGCCCAACTGCCGCTTGATGGTTGCTGCTGAAAGCGAGAGACACCCGATTAAACCTGAACACAAAAGACGCCATCAGTCAAAGGGAAGATTGAATTGTGCTTTTTGAAAATACATACATTTTTCCTTTGGAAGAGTCCTAATAGCTGCAGCAAACAACACCTTTATGGCTTGTTTTAGGCGCAATCAACACTCCGTGCCTACACCATTTAATCTCTCCCTCTATCTCTCGCCTCTTTTCTACCTCTTCCTCCCTGTCCATTATCTCCTCTGCCTGGCAGAAAAATCTCACCCACCACTCTGCTGGAGTGTCATTCCTGCATACCTTTCTCACTCAGTTTCAACCATCTGCCTTGGTTAATTTATTCTGGTTTTTAGAATATACAGAACGTAACTGAACAGACCACTCGATTTTTGTGCAATCCTCTTGATCCACAACATGATCAAATTCTTTTCTTAAATTATACAGAACACAAAAAATGCACCGCGATTCATTTTAATGGCATCATCAGCTAAAGCACAGCATGTTACAGCGTGCACAAGACCTCATATACACTATAAAAGGATTACATTTAGGATGCTGAACAGAATGGTGGATTGAATACATTATGGAGAACTTATTGTAGCATGCATCTCCTCTATTTCTGCCGTGATCTATCCTTCCTCAATCTTCATCAGTTCTCCTTTTTTCGAGCCTATCCTCCAATTTCTTCCCTGTTTTCTACACACTGTACAGTATGTTCTCTCTATGTTTGAAATTATATCATATGACAAGACTGCAGAGAAAACAGCACTTTTTTGTTATTGTCCCCAAAGACATGTAACATGTCTTTTATCCATCTGTTTTTCCCCGTGCTTGCTGAGCTACTTTTATTGGAACTTCCAAGGAAATCACTTGTAATCCTCCTCTCCTTCCTACGTCCTTCACACTCACTTTCTCCTCTTTTTGTCCCTCCCTTTTCCTATGAATTCTACCCCCATCTTCCTCGAGCCCCTCCACCCTTGTCATCTCTCATCTCATCATCCTATTTTCCATCTTTTCTCCAATGGATTCTTCCTATTTTCCTCCTTATTCCCCAATTTGCAATGTTTCTTACACTTCCTGCCACTCAGCCCCCGCTCTCCAATCCCTTTCAAGCTCTCTAAAGGGATAATTTACCCCAACTCATTATTAACACACTCATTTAGGAACATGTGCATAAACACACACGCAAAACCAATCACATGGAAGCAGGAGAGCACACACAGTTCTGCACAAGCAGCCATTAAGGAAATAAGTGCTCACCGGGTCATTAAATGGAGCATGGATCACATGCACACGCTCACACAAACCCCCAACATGAAGAAGCATAAAATATGCTCAAAACTCTCACACACACTTCTTAGAAACACCACATTACATAATACAAGCTGCTGCCGCCCTTTGAGTCCCACACTCTTTCTAGTGTATGGAAAACTAAACAGCCGAATCCCACTGAGGCATTACAGTTTATTGTTTACAGCAAAAACAACGCTGAGGCAATGAGCTGCTCCAACCAATACTGTATGTGGAGTTACACAATATGCAAAACCCAACCAGCCTCGAGGCCTGTATTGGCAGTAACAGGCTGCACAAACCACCTTCCTTTTTTAATTCCTCATGTATGTATGTTATTATATTTCCCATCAGTGACAAAACACTGATGAAAATTAAGGTGTAGATTGGATGGACAGGCAAGTGACATTTTTTTCCCCTAATGAATTTCTATTTCAGTATCTAAAACTCACATCCTTTAAGCTTCAGAGGTGGCTGCTTAAAGTCTTGGTTTTCATAAAGAATTTGTGGCTGTAGTTGAATTACTGGCAGTTAGATTCATGCACACGGACCCCACAGATGGAGCGGTGGGTTATGCTGCTGAAGTGGTGTGAGAATTTCCTGTGGTAGTTTTGATGCCTTTCTTCTCGCACCAAAACTTAAAACGGCTCACCGGACAGCATATTCTCTAAACGACAGGCGCTGACTGGTGTGTGATGGAACGTTAAATTTTCGCTCAACTCAAACGATACAGTTCAATGACTTCAAAGTTATATGTATCACATCAGCTGACTGTCAGTAGAAGACTCTGAAAAGATGACAACACACTACTGTTTGCACCACATCCTTCTTGGGCATGCATAACTACCACAAACTGTTGCTGACTGCCAGGGCTGCTTTCTGAAACCTGTTCTGAAGTTCACAGCTAAACCATGGACACCAACAGCAAAGATTACAATTTTTTTTTTTTTTTTTTCCCATCACTTAGTTTCCAAAAAGCAAAGAAAAGTACCACATATCCAAATCTAACATTGTTTTTTCACTCATGAGAAGTCAGAATGAAAACCAGGAGGAACAAATGTCAAATGCTGCTAATGAAGCTTGGCTTTGTTCAGCCTATCTACAACCATTCAGGCCAACAGTTGCAAGAAACAAGCCGTTGATTTAATTTACAAAATTATAATCAGCCCAGTACGTAATTTATAGATAAATATGATCAGTATGACCTAAACCATTATGTGGAAACTTGGGCCAACATTTGGGTCAAAATAGCACGATACATTTAAAGTGTAGACATTCAATTGAGCGTATGATCGTCCTCTTCCAGATCACCAACAGCTTAAGCAACCAAAACGTAGGGGGTCAAAGATCAGAGCTAAAAAACTCTCTGATACTAGAATCAGGTAGGGAGAGGTATGAGACAGAAAACGTCACATTAGTGTGATCAGTGAAACATGATAAGGGAGAGAAGATCCGATTGAGGTAATGAGCGCCCAATCGATCCATAGATTACTGTAAGACAGTAATGGCACTGATTTTTCCATTCAGGTCACAAACTGCTAATAAACACACCAGCGACAGAGGTGTTGTAGGAAAAACGTGCCAGATCTTATCGATGGTTTGACCTTTCATTGACCATAAACACTGTGTCTCTCACATTCTGCTTGGAAGAGTCAGTAATGTCAGTAACAGTAATGTCGAAAATAAAAGCTTCAATTTTTTAAAAGTTTAAACACAATTTAATGTGAAAAACTGTCACCATCATAAACCTGTGAAATCCTACAGCAGAGTAAATGATGCTGCATACACAAACACCCTCCATTAAGTTCTGTGAGAACTATGTGACTGTCAAACAAACACAACCATGTGAAGCTGAGAGGCAAAGCACACCCAAACACTGATCTTTCTCTTCCCTCCAAGTGTGTGTGTGTGTGTGTGTGTGTGTGTGTGTGTGTGTGTGTGTGTATGACCTTGCAGAGGAATTCCCTTTCTCCCTGAGCTCCTGGGAGATGATACCCTGCTCCAAATGGACAAATGAGTCAAGAGCATCTCAGGACATACACACAAACACACATACCTGATGGAAGAAGGTAAGTGCAAACTGTTACTAAGTGCTAAGTCACTCACATTCACACATGCACACACTCAAACACACATATTACAGTTATTTTGGACAGCAGCTGGCGTTACATCTGAGACTTTAGATGAAAAACACTCCTTTTGTCCTCCCCCCAGTGCCATCTCCTAGCTGTGGTATCAGAGTGTACAGGTGCCCCACACACCTGCAACACACCCCTTCCTCTCCAGAGCCATCAGGGTCCCTATGGTGCAGTGGATGCATCCCCCGAAGGACACTATTGACCTATTACATATCCACATAGGCTAATTACCAGCTAACCCACTGCTGTATTGAACAGCTTTTCTTCCATCCTTCAGCATATAGACAGTTGCATCTGAATGTTTCACTGTTGCTAGGAGACGTGCAAATCCTTGGACATATCTAGTTGGCTGTTAATACAAGTGGAAAAAACATAGACTTCAAGCAAATTGAAAAAAAAAAAAAAGCACAAAAGCTCTAAGCACCTCCACATTTTTGTCAGCTAGATGATGATAGTTTATGTCTTTTCCTGTAGCAAATTGGATGCTGAATCTGTCTCTACTGCGTTAAGATGATGGACAAAATACAGTATAGAGAGGGAGAAAGGGACAAAGGGGGAAGAGAGGAAAGACAGCACAGTAGCAAACTGGGTCTGAACCTTTCCCCCACTTATCTCTGTAATTATTTAACACGGCCATCTCAAGGTTACATAACACAGAAACACAGAAGGAAAGTCATTTACTTAATTAAACAATGCTTTTACAAGTTGTTTACATGTTCTTGGGAGATCAAGTTTTCTCAGTATGGTGTCAAAACATGCTGAATCCTCCAGTACTCACAATCTTCATCAGTTTCCTGTGATAAGACAACAGGGACCCACAAAATCAGATGTCTTGCTACACTTTGTCACTGCAGGAAGTGAACCCTATATCTCTGTTGATGAACTGGAGACCAAATGAGTAAACTTCAACCACTAACTTTAACCTCCATTGGGTCCAGGCAGTTGAATTTGGAGGTTTGTCTCAGAACATTTCTTGCTCACTTATCTCTTAAAGTTGTTACATATACAACAAGCCCTTTTCACAGCAGACATTTTGACATGTCACAGTAGGAAGTAATAAAACTAATGATGGCTGAATTCCATTTAGCTCCTTCAGCTTCCTGCCTCCCTGCCCCCTGCCACGACTCCCTGGGACACTTAGAACAGAGCCACTGATAATGTTATTAGTAACACCTGTGTTTTTCCTATCGTAACAAAATGTCTAAAAAAGCCTATCTTATCCTATCCTATCTCGTTTTGGGTTTTTCTCACTACATTTTTGATGGTACAGCAGGGAGTGTTATGGCTCAGTCAATGAACAAAGTGGAGGCATTACAGATATAATATTTATTTTTTCCTGAGCCTTGGTCACCTTCCTGCTATACATAACTAAATCTACACCTACAGTATGCTTCACTTTATGAATCAAGTGCCAAAATCCTGCCTCCACTTCCAGACCTGCCTGTGTTGCTCTATAATGTTTCCCACTGATCTTTAAAGAAAGCTGAAACCTTTTACCTAATGACTTCAACATGCTTTTATCTTTAACAAAGATACAGAACACTTTTCTAGCATCTAACAATATTCCATCCCTAAAAATACTATTGTCCAATCTTTCTGTTTATCAGTATTTCTTTCACTCCAGTATGGAGTAAGTTTTTAAAACTGCAGTCACTTCCAAAGGAAAAGAAGTTTAAAGCACGGTGTTGGTCCTGTGTCTTTGTGCTATATCTTTATCAATTGGAGGCTTCTGAAATCAAGGACTAAAACAGAAGAACAAAAACAAGAGCTCAGAAACTCAGTGTTCACTTGAGCACTCTGACAAAAAGTAAAGAAGATGAAAGGAAGAAAGATAAAATAGGTTAGAAAGAAAGAAGCAAAGCAAATGAAAAGGAAAAGCAGGCAGTGGAAGGGAGTGAAAGGTGATGAAGACAGGACAGAAGAAAAAAAAAGATAGGATTAGGGAGATGAAGTGTAACATTATATTTGCAATCTGAACACTGAAATGAGAGCACTGAACGGAGAAAGAGAAACAAAACAATGAATGAACGTAGGGCCAACAAAGTTAACATCCAATAATTTGCCTGTGTGTGTGTGTGTGTGTGTGTGTGTGTGTGTGTGTGTGTGTGTGTGTGTGTGTGTGTGTGTGTGTGTGTGTGTGTGTGTGTGTATTTAATCCACCTACCCTGACACTGGAATCCCTGCTTGCCAAAACCCCTGTGGAGAGAACATACACAAAAAACATGTTGAATGTTGTTCTAGCACAGGCGTGTATACACAAACACACACACACACACACACACACACACACACACACACACACACAAGTTTGAGAGAAGAATTCTGAAACCCCCTCTCTTTGCCTCAAGATATTTGCATGATGGCAAATGTCAAACACTGTCTGCCATTTTTGTGCTGCGCTTAAGATTTCCATCCAAATACATATTAAACACACACTAACACTCACACACTGAGTTAGGTAGCAAGGAAATTCGATTATTATTCGATTATTGTATAAACAGTACAGTTATTTACTGAGGTCAACTTAGGTCCACAAACACACCCATACTAACTGTTCTGTTGGGCAGGACTGTTGATGCCCCAGGGCGACATAAGGTTAACCACACCTAGTCAAAGGTATGGAGAATGCTGGGACGTGCATGTGCACGCGCACACAAACACACACACACACATACACACACACACACACACACACACACACACACACACACGCCAACACACACTCAGCCCTGCTCATTTTCATATTGTAGCTACAAATAGATAATCTCTCGGGGTAAGAAATCACTCAGTGTTCTCATTGTTCTTTTTCATTATGCTTATTGACCCAGATAAATAGATAGATAGATAGATAGATAGATAGATAGATAGATAGATAGATAGATAGATAGATAGATAGATAGATAGATAGATAGATAGATGGATAGATAATCTAACAGGTCAATCAGTTACACAGGGTGCACAGTGTTCCTCCGTTTGGGGGTATTTACAACCACTGAGACCATCCCATTAGATACCCGCCAACACACACACAATCTTCTAGGTCAAATCATTTAGCCATTCACAAATTAAAAAGCCCATCACAGGACTTAAATAATGGTTGTATTGGGAATAGTGCAAAGCACAGATAATAATAAACGCGATAAATTAGGCCAACCTAGAGACAGAAACTCATTTAATAATCCAAGCGCAGGGCCATATCACTGTCTAGTAAACCCGGTGGGCTGCATGGTGACATGTCTGAACAGGTGATTGAGAGGAGAAAATGAAGAGAAAGGGAGGAGGAGGACTGCTGAAGTTGTGTCAGCAGCAGCATCAGTGTTTGACCCATGTGAAACACTTTGTTACCACTCAGGCTTTTCCTCTGGCTGCAGTTCATTGTTTCGCACAGCTTTTGGAGAACATGTTTCATTTTTTCTCACCCTCTCGCAGTTCCTCTGCCTACTTAATACCATCAAACAATGGTCTGCAGCTATTCCTTTTTCTTTTACTGGCGCTGCCCACATATCTGTCTTCCCTTCTGCCCTACCTTACACATATAGCATCAACAAGTACAAGAATAATGCTGAAATCGATGTTTATTTTGAGAAACCTGTGTAACCAGTGCAGCCCTCCCACTTTTTTGCTGCTGTAACTTAATGATGTAATAATATCAAACACTGGAGTCTACAACCATTTTGTCTTTTTCATCTCTCTAACTTAGCTTTTCTCATTCAACCTGTTCATTAAATTATGAATTAGACTGCACTAAAGGAAACTTGTCCTTTCCTTTTCTTCTTCCTTTATACTCCATCTTTTGGTCCACCCACCTCTGACTAAAAAGGCTTTTATTTTTCAAACAGTTAGCTAAATACAATAAAGACTACTTATTTTTCTTTGTCTTCATAGCATCAATAACAATAACAACATTAAACTAACTAAAATAAAGGTATGTTAAAAACGGCTCTCAGCAGGCTACATTCCTGTGTCCGCTCCTCACCAGATGAAGTCGGTGCAGTGGCTGCAGAAGGTGGGCTGCTTGAAGAAGCGCGCGATGAATTTGTGGTCCTTCACCTCGTGCACGTTCTTCTGGCGGAGGGCACCCTGGCGCGCGAAGCCCCGCATGGGCTGGCGGGGTCCATCCTCCCCGTCGCTGTTGGCCGCCGAGTCTGCCATTCTCCGTGCAGCTGTCTTTATTTTTACTTTAACTAACCAACGGAAGTTGTTGGTGTCGAAAAAAGGGGTTCTGAGGTGGCAAAATCGTGTGTTGTTCCGAGTAGAGGAGTTCGGACTTGTGGTGTCGCGATCAGCTGATGGTTAGTTTTCGGTAGTTTGTTTGGGTTTTGGTTATCTTGTCCTGCCGTTGATTAGACTGGCTGCCGCTGCGCTGATCACACTCCGCTTCCTCCTTTTCTTCTGAGCGCTCCGAAAGTAGCTGAGAGAGAGAGAGACAGAGAGAGAGAGAGAGAGAGAGAGACAGAGAGATTTAACTGGCTGACTTTACCTTGACATTAAAGGTAGAGTTATTTTGAGAGTTTGAACTGTAAAAGCTAATTTATTTATCTCTAAGCTCTGTCACAGTTTACCTTAAATTGCAGTTTCATGAGTTTATCAAATGTCACTAAAATATGACTTTGAAATACCAGGTATTCTCAAAGCTGATGGATGCTTTTGCCTATCAAATATTTAAACAGGATCTGTATGATGAAGGGATATTTTTACCCTATCAATTTCCCATGTCATGCTAAAGGTTATGATAAAATTGAATGAAGTGAATTTATTTTGCCTTCAAATATGAGTGAGTGATTTGGATAAAATCCTCTGTTTTAGCCGTCAGTGAAACTGTATGGGCCTATCAGGGAGACTGACCCTCTGTAAAAGACAACTGTATAGGTCGTCTGAGCAGCAGCTTATAGCTACAACCCACAGTTACATTTATTTTTCTCTGTGTCCTCTTGCAGCCTTCGTAATAATGACAGGAACAAAGGAGGAAGTCATATGATGTTATAAAAAGAGCAACAAAATCCAGATGGAGGTTGGGATGGATGGATGGGTCGACAAAACAGGACTTTCACACCAGAGACCATATTTCCTGTGTGAAACCTTTTAATTTATACATGGCCATTTCAACACCTTTACCTCATGTTTTGTAACTGTGAAATTGAAGGTCCTCTAATGGATGTAGATTGCATATTTCTTAACAACCGCAATCACACACAATCTTTTCTTAAATCTAATCAAGTAACCACAACATGACTGTTCCCCAACATTAGCCATGTTCGTTATTGTTACCATGGTGACGGACGTCGGGTTGCATGCTGCTGGTCTGCTCCTGTGGGTTGTATCCAAGGGCACAGAAAAGTGACCTATATGGTGCTTTAGGTTGGAGGTCTGATCAAATGAGAAACTGTTTATGGATTAAATAATCTTTCTTTCTCAGACAGTTTTGGTTAATCCTGAAAATTATAATTACAGGAAACAAAAACTGTTTTGATGTGCATATGTGCATGTCAGTATTGTGTTATGGTAGACTTACAAAATGTGAATCTGTACTTTAAATATCATTTCTAGGAAACAAGGTGATGCATAAAAATCCAGTAGCTACTGTAAAGTAGTCCCAATCATTGATTTCTAACATTGTCCACAAAGGTCTAATACACTCTGAGCTATAAAGGGATAGATACATAATAAACATTAAGACAATGTCTCTGAGAGCTGATCAGTTTATATTGTCTTCAAATGGAACTTGTGAGTTCATGTTTTCAGCGGTAAATGTTGTGGTCCTTAAATCCTTAAGATTTTAAAACTTTTCCCTTATTGCAGACCTCCAAACACAGCTGTATTACCACAGACCTCCATCTGCAGATTTGACAAGGATTTCAGTCTGAAAGCACATTTCAATTCAATCTAAAATGTCAAATATATGTTCTCAAATGGTTTGTCTATTGATTGTTTACATGCAATTTTGTTTACATGTACCATATTCCATTTTAAGATTAAGTTTTAGCATAAAATGTTATTTTTTAAGTTATTTAAGTAGAGTAAGAATAAATGTCAATTTCTACATCACCAATATTATATACATTTAACAATAAACACAAGGAATGACTCAGGATTTAAAACTTTGAGTTAATTTCAGAAAAGATATATCAACATTTGGGAAAGGAAAAAAGCACAGACTCGTCATTTACAGTCTGAGTGCTGGCATTGAAAGAAAGCACAGTTGCTGAGTTCTGACTCATCTTAAGACTTTTGCTTTCAAAAGGATTTGGAGGATCATCATCTGTGTTTGTTGGATGAATTTCATGTCATAAAGTTTTCCAAGATACATTTAAGGTATTTTTGGAATGAAACCCATCAATTATATGACTCTGAGTCATTTGACTGGTGAATGTGATGCTTCATAGAATGAGTCAAGAAACCTATTTAAACACCTGCATCTCACTATAGTAAATGTATAGGGTTGTATATGTGACGTAGGGACTGATGATAAAAACAATACATATTAACAACTAGTATATTAATATTGATCTCCCACCTGTTTTAAGGCCACAGATCTCATTTTAGGACAGCGACAACCATAGTCCCAACTGATTTAAACCACACACACGCACGCGCGCGCGCGCGCACACACACACACACGCACACCGTGGCAGTCAGCTGGCAGTAAATGACCTAGATGAGATTGATTTAGCTGCAGGACAGATAACAGTGTGTGCAGTTCATCCTGAACTCATCAATACAAGGTTTACTGTAGATTTAGCTACCAGCTCAGATCTCAATTTTTTTATAACTTTTCTGGTCCATGTTACCTCACTTATTCATTCAAACGACCTCTAATATTAGAGGCACACATACCTGCATTGTTACATAATCTGTCTCGACAGGCAGCAGACTGTAAAATGACAAGAACTCTTCATTTTCAATGGTAACAGGCATCAAGAGACATTGGTTGTGACGTAACCATGCCCTGCCTGCATGAGTACCTGAATGGGCCTGTGTTTATATGTATAGACTGTGACACAGTGACTCATCATTTTGTATATAAGCCACTGATCTCTTTCATTTCCATCAATACACAGGATCTGATGTAACTATTCCCCAGGGCTACTGAACTGAGTCTATGCTGGCAAGTCGGCTTGAATGGCTGATGCGATGTGGATAAGAGCAGGTATGTCACTGCTGTTATCGTCACAAAAGTCACATTTAAATCACTTAAGAAATCTTGTCCTCATTCTTTTCACAACAGTCTAAAGCCATGCTAACAGCTACAGTATGTGAGGCTGTACATGAGCTTTGAGCTAAATGCTAACACGCTCACAATGACAATGCTTACCTACTGATGTATAATTTTTACCGTGTTCACCATCCTCGTTTAGCGTGTTAGAATGCTCACAGTCTAAGGAGCACTAAACACAAAGTACAGCTCAGACTGATGTAGTTAGCTTTGAGGGTAGCCTAATTTGTCATAAAGTAAAATGATGGACGAGCTACCTGACCCTGCTATCCATAGGGAAAATGCTGCTAGCATGGCTATAACTTCCAGCTACATTACAGTGTCCACCATAGAGGAGGTAGACTAAAATGACATCTCTCTCACAGTGGACAGCTTAGCGTGGCAAACACAGGTGTAGCTAATTAGACTAATAATTCCATGGCCATCGTTAAGGTTATTTGTTCCACCTGTGCTTTACCTGTTGTGAAAATATTTTAAAGAGTGATGTGAGAAAGGTCTAGCTACTTCTAGAATGAGATTAGCCCCAACAGACCAGAATATAATACAGCCCCAAGATATAGCGAGGGAAGAAGGATTTGGATCAGGAGAAGCACAGGTGTTACTAATAATATTCAGATAGGCCAGTGAGTATTCCCACGGAAAGTTAAGCACACTTAAATGGAGTGCCAGTGGTGTTTTAGTTTTCACGTGTGTTACAATCAAAATATCTGCCATGAGAAAGGTATAACTTCATGCCTATTTTCTGGGGTTTGTTGAAAAGCATTCTGGGAAATGTGGTGTGGATGTGGATGTCTAACAGTGAGGAGTATTCAATGGTGGAAATTTATTTTAATAAACTAAAATGTGATATGTAATGTTGATTTAATGCAGCACAATGCGGGTCTCTCTCTCTCTCTCTCTCTTTCTCTCTCTCTTTCCTTTCGTCCTTCCTCAACAGTCCTTTCTGAAGCCTAGTGTCCTCCAAGAGATCCCCTCTTTCTTCTCGTCTCTCTTTCTCAGCTGATTTCCATCTCCTCATTTTCTGTTTCAGCGCTCCATCATCTGCCTCTCTCTGTCTCTGAGCAAATTTCCTCTCTAATCCCATGGACTTTTTTCTCATCTTTTTCTTCCTCAAAGGGAGGGAGTTGTTATATAAACCTGTTGTTTCCTTCGTCATCCACTGACTACAGCACAGAACGCACTGACGCAGAAATGCAGTTGCACAAATGCATGCAGATACACTTACACACTAAATATACTGCTTTAGGCTTATTGTTTTATTGAGTTTTGATGGCTTTTCTTGACTCAGTTTTTCGTTTTTCTTTATTTACCTTCAAGTTATACATAATTGAATTGTACACTGCAGTACAGTTCATAGAAACACACACACACACACACACACACACACACACACACACACACACACACACACACACACACACACACACACGAGATAGTTGAACAAATATTTAGATGTCTAGTACAGTGCTCTGAAATCCAATTCAGCTCCATTAGCTGTTACATAAATATTATCAAATGGTATTGTTGTTTACATGTAAAGAACATTTTCTCTTCAGTGAAGAGAGCTTGTGGGAGACTTGACTTGAGGCTTGGGATTTGAGTAAGATCACCATGAAAGATTTAAAAACTTGTTACAGTTACTACTGAATTCACCTTGCAGTCATGAGTGATCAATCCCTTAAAATGATCCCTCTAAATAATTTATGATTTTTCTGAGCATTAATAAACAACAGAAAAACCCTCTGGGTTTCTTTTTGTCACCAGTGTCACTGCTCCTGACGCTCCTGCTGCCACCAACAAGTAGGAAGAAAGGGCCCTGTTGAAGTATCGATTCTACAGTCGACCCAGGGTATGTTTGACAGAAACTGTTTTTGAACTTCCAAGTTGTTGTTGGGTTTGTTTTTTCCATACAGACAAAAGCAAGGACACTCCTCAAAAAGGACACTCTTCCTGACTAGATTTCTTTGTACCAACAGTCCTCTTGTTAGCTCACGCATCAAGTTCCTTAGAGAATTCATGAGTTTGGGGAATTAAAACGTTTATACAACACTGTGTCACTGTTTCAAGATCTCCACCAGAAAGCGACTAAGCAGGTTTTATGGTTTGTTTCACCACTTCTGAATAGTTACTCCTCTGTGTTTAAACTTCTCTGTATGATTGTGTATGTGTAACTATGAGGTGTCTGGGCCCACAGCTGCAGGTAATGGTTACACAGCTACATCCACCACAAACACATAAATATGTCTGCCAGCAAGTCATGCACACCACTATGCCCCACCTCTTTGCCTATGTTTGGATTACCTGGGCATCAGGCACAGTCAGGCACTGCCAAGATGGCGACGGCAAAACAGTCCATTCTGAGCTTCAAAACGACTCTTCAGAAACCTGATGTCTATGAAAATAGACATGTAACATTATGTAGCTACCAAGGTACTTACACATGGAGAAGAAATGCCAGTTCTGAGTCAAGCTAGAGTCCTATAACAGCTCATAGGGCTCTCCATCTTGGTAAAGCCAGACCAGTATTGGCTGGTCAGACTGGGAAAGAAATTCAGCCTTGGACTTAACCCATGAGACTGCCCACACAAATTACTTGACACAATGTTTTTACAGGCCACAGGCTAACCAGGATTTCAGCCGGTGAGCCACATGGCCAGTCCGCTTGTGATGTGGTCTTATTTCTTTTTGTTTGAGGCCTTTTTAGCCAAAAAACATGATCTCTGCGGTGGAGGAAATTCAGGAAGGTCGCTTTCACCAGAGCGCTGCGTACTGCACTGTTCTATCTCATGTGGGTGGTGCCTGTCCGTTTATAAACATAGGTAGGACCAACAGCTTAACAGGAAGGACTTACATGCACACGCACTTACATTCACTCACTGCCAGACCGGGTACCAAAATGGAGAACAGTGAATCTCAGATTACAACAAATCCAGAGGTAGTGTAACTTTGTTCTCTGCTCAGGACACCATTACTCCAGTATATTCTACAAAGAAAATAGTTGTTTGCTGCTATGTGTCACAGGTTTGAGGGGTAAGTAGGACCCAAATGCAGCCAACTCTTGGGAGAACAGTTCAGACAGGTTTATTAACAAACGTGAACGTGACATGAACAAACCCAGAACAAAACTGACGAACCAACACAGACAAAGGGGAGCACAAAGACTATATAGACACAGGAGGCAAGGTGATTGCACACAGGTGAAACACATCAGGGTGGGGCAGATAATCACTACACAGAAACAAGACCACGACAAGAAGCAAAAACACTGAGACACACAAGGAACCAAATTACAAAATAAAACAGGAAGTGCGAAAAGTCCAAAACAAAACTAACAAAAAGTGTCTGCCATTGAAAAACATGACACTATGTTATTGTTTAAAATCTTGTTTACAGAACCTTGACAGATGTAGAAATACAACAGTGCTACTCAACCCTGTCCTGGGAAACAGTCTTTTTGCAGTCTACTCAATCCCTGTCAGTCTTCTGCAGGTATGTACCGACATGCAGCATTCACTGTGTCCAAGGGGGACATGTGATCATAAACATTCCTCCTCCTTGAGGTAAAGAATTCCTCAATGGGGTTGAAAAATGGTGGAATGAAAAGTGACTAGCCACTCTGTGACCAGAAGAGAATGGTGAAACACCACATCATCCCATACAATTACAAAATGTTCTGGAGTCGGCTTCACCTGTCTCACCTAGCAAAAGGATTTCATAGAAGTCATCAAGGAATGAAATGATGTGCTCGACGTTCCGGTTTATGCATTTCTTTCTTCTTTTTACATGTGGCAGAAAGTAAAAAAATCACAGTCTAATTTACAGTCATTTTGTGTTATGCTAAGTTTAGAGCTTAACTTTTTGAAAACAGTATATAGTACTGTGTATATATATATATATATACACAGTACTATATATACTATATATACACAGTATATATATATATATATATATATATATAGTATATAAACATGGAAAATAGAGTGTAAGTGCATAATTTTGGTGGTGATTGAGTCTCTGTGAGAAATCAGTTCATGAATTTTGAAAGACGTGGTCATCGAATGTGTTTTGGGGAATAATATCTTTTTGTTCTTTGGGGACAAACTATGAACCAGATTTCCACTATAAATAACAGCAGCTGACAGATATATTTAGCGAAAGGTAAGTGAGTAAATGGACACTAACAGGCACAATTAGCTCACTTATGTAACTTTTGTTTGTCCCTAATGATTTACCAAGTTCCTCTATTCCTTTATATTTCCTTTGCTCCCTCTATCCTTCTCTGTCTTGTCTCTCTCCCTTTCTGCACCCCTCACCCTCTCTCTCATTTTAAGGCCGGTTAAATACACCTCAGATATCATCGGTCCGAAACCACAGAGTTAATTCTTCTGCTTTCACATTACATTAACATATCTGCACTTTACTGTCTCTCTCTTTCTTCGGCTGTGTGTGGTTGCATGAATGGGTTTATTTTGCATGACTGTTGCATGTTGTGTGAAGTTGTGTGAAGTTGTGTGATTGTGTCTGCATGTTTTGTTTTTTTGTGTTTTAACACCTCCAGCCGCACAGGCAGCGTAGGGGTGGATGGTGTGTGTTCCAGTAAAAATGGTCTGTATAATTGTGTAAAAGGCTGCAGTGTAATTGACTTTTTACAGAGTGTGTGTTTGCAGCAAGAAAATGGCTCAAAACTCCCATGTAAGGAATCTGCATTTTATATCTGGGTGCTGAAATGACACATTTTTTGCAACTTTTGGAGAACATAATACATCACATATGTTATGTAACCTCCGATAACCTCTTAAATACTGGATAAGATGACTAACTGCCCAGATAAAGCAATTTATTGTGTACACATAAATATGATTAGTATGCTAACCTCTTGTGTCCCATCAGCACACTTGGCACTGCAGCTTTGAGGTAATATTCGTGTCATTCGTCATTCCACATTGAATTTAATGGTTTGGTAAATTATGGTTACAAAAATGACAGCTGTGCTTCCTCCAGTTTAAATTAATTAGCAAGGATGACGGCTTCATTACTAATGAGGTCAAAGAAACTGCCAGAAATCTTGGTTACTCCCTCTAAGCAGCACAAACAGGTCAGCTGTTGATCTGTGCACAAGACTGAAATCACTTTATGTTAATACACTGTGTTTACACTTTATGTACGAGGTACAACATGAGGGCTGGTCACATGCACACACACACACACACACACACACACACACACACACACACACACACACACATGCATACACATAAACACCCAAACATATGTATGAACACACCATACTCAAATGAAAGTTCCAGAGATGAAAGGCTCAATATTAAGGGAAGGGTTGGTTTTTACAAGTTGAGTATAAAATTTTGAATAGAAGTGTAATTCTTGGATAGAAAGTATTAAAGCGTTGGAGAGAGTCTTTTAGTCAAACTAAAATCAACTTACATCAACTGTAAAATCAGGTTTTTAAAACAACATTTGAAACAAACAAACAAACAAAAGAGCACATTTGGTTCGTTTGGGTCATGAGTCATCATATAACTTTTGCTTACACAACAACTGTCTTTATGAGGGTAGGACCCTGTTTTCATGAGTGATGAATCTCAAGTATCTTTTTCCAAACAGGATGCGCTATATTATGTTTTGAAATGCAATCTTCAAATGTTATTGCTAGAGATGATCTACAAATATTATAATACTGTACAATGTTCAAGTTTCTTTCTTCATTTTTTCTACCTCTTATTACAATAAATATATTTCTCCAATTATAAAATATGTTAGATATCATCCACAACAACAATTTAAAAAATACAAACTTATCCTGTTAAACATGAGGCAGATCAGATTCCGGCACTGAAATCATATTCCTTCTGTAAGGAACAAAATGACAGTGGAGATTTGATGCAAAATAAAATAATAAAATCAAATCAACAGTAACTGGTAGCCTGTTTGTGAATGTGTGTGCATCTTAATGTTTCAGCACACCTGTTTTGGTGTTTTGCAAGAGGATGTAACAGTGTTGTATTTCAGCATGTTTTCCCTTTTTCTCCCACATTGGAGCAGCCGGTTCCCCTCACACTGCGGTTCTTGTTACAGCTGACTCCCACTGTTGGCCCGAGGAGGGTGTAAACATTGTTTCTCTTTCTCTGATGCACATGGACTTCAGCCAGCCAAATAACATGCATATACACTACCAGTCAAAAGTTTTGGTAGTTTTTATTAAAATTTCCGCAGCTCAAGCACAGTGAAAAACCTGGAACGGTACAAAGGTTAGCAGTAAACTGCCCAAGGTTAGAAAAAAAAGGTTTAGGTCACCAAAAACTGAAAAATCATGTGAATCTGATGGAAAACAGGCCTTTTTTCATGGATTAAGAAACTTGTGTAGCTTTCCTGTTGCAATGGAAGTAAATGAAGCCTTGAAAGTTAATGCAAACAATTTCTACAGGTGCAGTGTTGCAATAAACTGTCTTACAACACCCCTCTGATGCGTTAATCGGACAATACTGTACTGCAAGAAGTAGTACTGTATATTGCTATCAGCATGATGAGAAAAGGCAAGTAACGAAGGAAGACAGACTGGTTGGGTTTATCCTACAGCAAGATAAGGACCCAAAACACAACGAAGAACCAGACGCTGGCTTCAAATGATGGAAGACCAGCACAGTCTCCAGACTTCAAGCCCATGAACCTGGTTTAGGATGAAGTGAACAGAAGATGAAAGCAGAACAACACGTCTGTCCAAATACTGCAACAGTGTGGTACTGCAACAACCTGTAGGGGTCACTAGTGTAATGACAAGAACATGGGCCCACCTGTGAACACTTGCTTTTACTCTGAACTTCATTTACTGGGACTACAGATGTCTTAATTAGGCCACAAGCTAAAAGATCAAATTTTGAACACCTAGACATTACGTTAAATTAAGTTAACTCAAAATGCAGGTATATCAAGACAACAATGTTACATGAGCTGCTTATTTTGCATCTTATTTAGGAGGACGTATAGTGCGCAGTAATAGAAAGCATCTATTCCATTGCATCTCTATAGGCCATTCACGAATACATACACTATACATGTGTATGGTAACAATAATTACTACACTGAAGAAATCCTTCATCCCTGAACATCAAATAAGCCATGAGAAACCAGGAAAAAAAAGACTCATTACACTGCATGCAGGACTGCTATTTATATATGAAAGACTGTATCTCATGGGAGAGACAGAAGAAGGGAGTGAGAGATGTAGATGGAGGGAAATAAAGTAAGAGTGGGGGAGCAGAGGAAGAAAATAGTGAGAGATTTTCTACCTCCAGCTTGGTGGCGATCTCCATCTCTCATCCAGCAAAACACACCCACACAGCACCTTATTATGACCTCTCTCTCTCTCTTCCTCTCTCTCTCTCTCTCTCTCTTGCCTTCATACTCACAGTCTCTCACTCATCTACAGTGAGTCTCTCAGCTTTCTCTCTCCTCAGAGGCACACATATTGAAGCAAAATGATAAAATGGTGAACTCTAGTGGTTGCAAGTTGTATATTCAATACACTAATTTCTCATGCACTGTAGCTTTTTGTACTTGTCCACCTTCTTTCCTCTTCAGTTTCCTTGGTTTCACACTCCACCATGCAAAAAAACAAACAAACAAACTGTCTTATGACTGTGCATACAAATAAAATGATTAAATCTTCCAACCATATCAAAGAACAATGCTATATGAGGGTTTTTCACATGTGGGGATTTGTTTGTTTTCTTCATCTCTTCATGTCTTTTTTTTTTTTTTTTTACATGATGATGTGTAAAACAATCAAGATATCAAGAAAATGAACACATTACCAATATGTTTGACAGGTTTCAGCCACACCATTCCTATATGAATAATCTGGGCCTTCCTCTATTATCTTTGACACAATCATATATTCATTTTGATATGACAACCCACCTCTTGTAAGTAAAGTAATGAAGTTTGATGCTTAACCTTTCAACATTTCTTCTTGACCGGTAGGTAAACAGTCAATGCTAATGTTGGCTAGTAGCTATAGCAAAACTTATTTATATATTACTTTGGCTTTTCTTTGAAAGCCAGTGTTTCTGCTAGCTTTTTTATACTCAGCAGCAACACCAGTAAAACCACTCTGATACTTTAGAGGTACTTAAGTAGCTCCACCCAAACTGCTTGGAATTAGGTGTGAGTTACTAATTGCAATCATCGTTTATCCACACAGACTTCACTGATGTGAATAATAGGAGCAGGTAACACTCCCATTACACGTGTGTGTGTTTGGAAACACCCAAACTCAAATAATTAGTTAGTTTAATTATATATCCCTAGTCTGTGATGTTCAAATTATTTCAGAACTTGTTTTGTTCATGTTTCTCTCAACCTGTTTGTATACTTTTACTGTATTTGAGTTTGGGACTTCCAACATTTCTCCAAGGGCCTTAGCTCAGTGTACATCTCAGTATTCATATAAATGTCATTCCCATTTTTTCTTCTTCAAGAAAACAGATAAGCTTTTGTGTTCTTTTACTGTGGAGTGACCGTGACAGAAACACTCATGCTATGGGTAAACCAAAACCACAAATCTGTGAACAAATTCCTGCTGTGTATGGGACGGTGTTGACAACACACCCAGTGGAGTGTGAGCGTTTTTTTTCTTCACTGAACAGTAGCACCACATGGTGACTACATGTGAGCAAAGATAGGGACCTGATTATGAAAGGCTTTGTGTTGTCCTTCAATGGAGCTGTAGAGCAGCTTTGTTACTGGAAACTCAAAAAGAAACTAAAACCAGTGCTTCATAAACTGCTCATTTTGATGCTCATTTCTTCAAGAAAATAGAGGAAAATGGAGTAGTAGTTGATATAAGAAAATGAAACAAAGTTGAGGCCCAGTAAAAGATCATTTATTCTGTGACTGTGACAGAGACTTCCTGTCCAGATGGATCCAGAGCAGCAATGCTGGATGTTTACTTGCATTTTTTGTGTCCTTTCCGTGAGAAACCATGAATGACATGTAGTTACATGTGAAGAAAAAGAGGAGGAGAGGTGAGCTTTGCTTTGCTTTGTTTGTCAGGTGATACATAGAAACCATCCATTCATTCACACAGGGCTCTCTATTTCACCTGTCATTAAACTGGTGACCTGTACTGAGTACAGCTGCCAATGCACATGCATGTGCACGTTCAATGAGGCACAAACTATTAATTTAAAGTATTTTGTTTTTCCCTATGGGAGTGTACACTTTAAACTCACACTGACTCTCTGTGTGAATAATCCCTTCAGGGGGATGACTTTAATAGGGCAAGCGTATTCTTGCATTGCTAAACAGTTTGTCAAACATTGACATTTTGGGAGATATGCTTATTCACTTTCTTGCTAAAAGTTAGATGAGAAAATTAATACCATTCATGTCTGCTAAGCAAACATTCCTCTATAGCCAGTTAGCCTGGCTTAGCACAAAGCCTAGAAACTGGGGAAACAGCTAGCTTCAGGCTCAGATTAAGTGATTTTTGGTTTTTCATAAACATGCTAATTTCTTCGAGAAAATAGAGGAAAGATGTTATAGTGATGACATAAGAAAACGAAACAAAGTAGAGGCCCAGTAAAAGATAATTTATTCTGTTTTGTGTCTATGTGACATAGACTTCCTGTCCAGATAGCTCCAGAGCAGCAGTGCTGGATGTTTACTTGCCATCTTTGTGTCCTTTCCGAGAGAAACCATGAATGACATGTAGATAGAAAAAAGCAACAATGGACAAGTCAACCAGAAGGAAATAGGTGGTGCAAGGTTGGAAGTGGATAGTGTGTGTTACTTTATACAAATACAATAGGTGATTATGTACCATACGTGCATGGAAACATGTCTATGTACAGTATATACAGCCTGATTGTATTTATATTTAAGAACAAGTGACGGATGATATAGACATATTGCACAATGTGACACAATGTGTAGAGTCGTAAGTTGAGAACTCAGTGTAACTTCCCTTTGCTAGTCTGATCTCTTGGTCTCCTTGGTTTTGGGCCTGAGGGTACAGGATCCTGTCTCCAATTCTGTCTTTCTGCTTATATTCTACACACTGTTACCATGCCTGCATGTTTTGAATTCATTGCACTAAAGGTAAATTGTGAGTCTAACAATGGCATTGTTGTCTTTTGGATTTATAGATCTCCTTCAGCTGATTCTAGGTCTATTGATTGTTTGAGAATACCGAGTTACTCTCTCTGTATACTTACTTGGAAATGATAGTCTTGGGAGATTTTAACATTGATTGATTGACTAATGCTTCTGATTATTGAAAGGAGGTTTCCTCAAGCCTCAATTTATCTCAACTGATCAATGAAGCCACTTGGTGCAATCTAAAGAATCAAGATCTACTCTAATTGATTTAAGTTTATCTAATAGAAATGGTAAATGGACTGCACTTATATAGTGTTTTTCTAGTGTTATTAACCACTTAATGCGTTTACACTTCAAGCTACATTCATCCATTCACTCACACATTCATACATTATGCATACTGCTCTGTTTTATCACACACACTCACACACTGATGATACATCAGGGGCCACCCCTGTGGCAAAGGAGGTAGGAGTGACAAAACCATTGCAAGTGGGGTTTTCGATTTAGGAATTAGTGCTTATTGTCCTATTGCATGCATGAGAAACGCACACCTGAAGAGAACCTCATCATGAATTATAGTTAAGAGAAATGTAGAAAGCTTTTCTAAATGACCTCTATGATAGCGACATTCATCTTACAGTATATCCATCTTATTTTGAATTAGCTTTCTATTTTTTTTTTATTTCTTTCGGTTTGGATAAATATGCAACTTTTCAAAAATGAGAGTGAAAATAGATCTAGTCCATGGACTTCCACTGAACTATCAACCCAGTGAGTTCCTTTACAAAGTTTAGAAGTAAATGCACATCCACCATGAGAAAAGATAAATCTGATTATTGCTTGGAAAGCTGCTAATGTCATCCACTCTTGCATAAGGGAGGAGAATGGAGTGATCCAAATAACTATAGACCAATATCCATATTGTCCTGTTAAGCTAAAATTCTAGCATCACTTGTCAATGCAAGGAATTTTTCAATCAATCAATCCAGGTTCAGGCCTAGGCACATCGGCGTATCTGACATCACTTTGGTTGTGAATGATATTGTCATTGCCTTGGATGGGAAGGGATCTGATCCAGCTTTAACTAATGAAGTGAAACTGGAGAAGAGCCATCTTAAGGGACGTAATATCTCTATTTTAAATCTAAGTTTCTGGTGTGTGTGTGTGTGTGTGTGTGTGTGTGTGTGTGTGTGTGTGTGAGTGTGTGCGTGCGTGTGTGTGATTCTGCATCTGTACTTACTGTAAATGGTTTACATAGATCCTCTTCTTCTGAAATGCAAAATTATTATAGAGAAGTCCCATTTCCTTCTTTCATAGTTTTTCACACCCAAACAAACTCAAACACACATACACAGTATGAACAAACATGACCACTTTAAAGAGTCATTGTTTTAGTAACTGTTTATTCCCTTTTTTTGTTACACGGCCAGCAGTATGACGCTGAATTCTCTTTCATTTCATCATTTTGTTTCTTTGAAAGTGAAAAGCATAATTCCAGGAGTATCACACAAATGGTTTCTGTGCAGACTCTGTTTTTAGAACAGGACTTCAAGTGGGTTAACAAGTCTGGCACAATTGGTAAACTACATCCACCCCACAGTCAGTGTTGGTGGTTGACAGGATGACATGAGCTAAGGAAAAAAAACTCACATAATTCAAGTGTGTATATGCGTGAGTGTTTCTTTTAATAGGCTGTAATGCAGAGAAATACATGGACTCACAAACACACACACACACATGGTTTCCTGGGCTATAGGGTAAATAATACAAAGTACCAAATACTAGGTGATAGGAGGTCACATGACTTCATAAAACTGAGTCAATGTGAAAGAGGGACAACCACAGAGCTGTGGTGTGTTGGCGTATGCGTGTGAGTGTGTGAGTGTGTGAGTGTGGGGGTGGGGGGGGGGTGGGGGTTGGTGTATTAGTGTATGATTATTGAGTGTAAACCTATGACTGAGACTGTTTAGTGGAAAGATTAAAATAACGATTAGGACTATGTACGGTAAGCATATAACTTGTGTGTGTGTGTGTGTGTGTATGTGTGTGCGTGTGTGTGTGTGTGTGTCTGTGTCTGTGTCTGTGTGTGTGTGTATTCCTGTAAGTCACTGGTTTTGATAGTCAAGAGTGGAGGCGGAGCTTAGATGTGCTTGCTGCAACCTAAATCTGTACTTAGAAAAATAACCTAGGTCATCATATAGAAAAAAAACACATAAAGCAGCAGTGGTGGGATTAGTAGAAACTGTAATTACAGCAACAGTACAGCAAATGTGGTAAGTAGTGCAGTAGTATACGAGTAATAAGCAAACACTTGGCAGACACTTTTATCCAAAGCGACTTTCAAGTACTAAGTAATAACTGTAGTACTAGTGGAGAATTTGCTACACATGATAGCAGCTCCTCCTGTCACTGATAACGTGTCGCTGATAATGTGTGCTGATGGTGCAGTATGGCAGTCAAACTTAAGATAGACATCTCAATTAATCTGTTTAACAAAGCTGTCTATCCTAGGTTGGACTAATTTGCCATGAATTCTGGGTAAATTAACTGATGAATATCTCTGAGATGAATTTTCCCTTTCAAACTTTATGCAAATTGATCATGACTCGTCATCTCTTCAGCAAGGCATGGTTCACATCAGATGTTTCTTGTGAACAGCAAACTCAAAATGTTTGAATGTTTGTTTATGAGTCAAAGTAGCTCTAACCCACACATCCAATCTTGTTTCATTGACTGGGCTCCAGGTAGCTTTTGTTCAGGTCATTAGTCAAAGGGTCCACATAATTTTTCCAGCCTACACAAACTCTTGCAGGATGTTGACTATGATATGTGATAATCCCTACTGCACTGTGGTGACCTAACACTACTCTCTGTGTATGCTTGTCCCTCTTTCAACAATGAAATATAACACAATACTTCTGAAGGAAAACAGGAAGAGGGAACTGTGGCCATGGTGTTGGCGTCTCTACACATGCAATAATTGCACTGTGATTCCTGTAAATATAATCGCTTCCCAAGCCCAAGGGCGTAGGTTTGCATATGGACAGTAGGAACTTGTACAGACCAATATTCGTTTACACTATTTGATGTGTTCTGTATCATGGTGGTGCTGGGATTAGAGCTTTGAATTAGAGATTTGAATCCAGATATGGCACCTTTCAGATAGATTTCAATTTTTTTTATGCCATATGACATTTTTATACCTGACTGTACTATGATGTTTTTTGATGTTTCTTTGCCTTACATGCTATGATGTTATTTTACATTTTTTTGTCTGACCATACTATGATGTTTTATGCCTTACTATAATATGACATTTTTGGGCATTTTTATGAGTTACTATACTGTGATTTCTTCTGGTTACTATACTATGGCGTTTTTTTGGCGTTTTCATGTCTTAATACTTTAACATTTTTGTTGTTTTAATGCCTTACTATACAATGAGGTTTTATGCCTCACTATACAATGAGGTTTTTTGGCGTTTTAATGCCGTACTATAATATGATGTTATTTTACGTTCTGATGCCTTACCATACTTTATGAGTTTATTCCTTACTATACTTTGCTCTTTTTATGATTTACACTATTTGACATGTTGTGTGTTATGGTGGTGTAGTGGTTAGTGCTCTTGCTTTACACTGAGAAGGTCAATGATTCAAAACCAGATCTGGTAACTTATGAATTTTATGCTTTTCTGTAGTATGACATTTTATGCCTGACTATACTATAACGTTTTTTGGTGTTTTAATGCCTTATTGTACTATGGCGTTTGTTGGCATTTTTATGCCTTACTATACTTTGACGTCTTTTGGTGTTTTTATGCTTTACATACTATGAAGATTCTATGCCTTCATATACTTTGGTCTTTTTATTGTTTAATCTCCTTGACGTATTGTGTATCATGATGAAGCAGCAGTTAGAGCTGTTGCTTTCCACTGAGAAGGTCATGGCTTGAATCCCGATATGGGACCTTTGATTATAGATTTCTAGCTTTTTTATGCCTCATGACATTTTTATGCATTATTATACTGTGACTTTTTAATCTTTCTATGCCTTAATATAGTATGACATTTTTTGAAATTTTTATACCTTACTATACTATGTAGTTTTTTGACATTTTTATGCCTTACTTCAATATGATGTTATTTGACGTTTTTATGCCTTACTATACTACACTACCCTGTGCCTCGGCACTCTGGCTTCCTTCGCAGCCCAAAGACATGACATGCACATTAGGTAAATTGGCGACTCTAATGCCCTACTATGCCTTTCTATACTATGACTTTTTTTGCTTTACTACACTATTACTTTTTTATGACTTACTTAAAACCAGTAATATCCTACATGCAAATATATGTCACTTTTGTTTCCATGAGCAAACCTGAATGAAACAAATTCAACAACGGTTTGCAATCTGGAAACTGTGGATGTGACCACTCTCTCTGACAGCAGAAGAAGTAATCCTCTTTCTGAATAGCCTCATTACACTGGATAACCAGTGGAGGAGTTCTAGATCTAGTATGAGAGTGAGAGTGGGAGCAGACGTTGTGCTTGTGTGTTTGCAAGCACGTGTAGTGAACAATGCATTGCAAACTGTCCAGCGAGTTTTTTGTGTTATCAAACAAGAGGTGAAATCAGGATCCTTTCATCTCTATTTTGAATGAGCAGGATGTTGCATTGATGTCAGCAAGGAATAACAACAAGGCTACAGAATATGGTGTTGTGATATAGATATAATATATATACACTCCCCTCCAAAAGTATTGGAACAGTGAGGCCAATTCCTTTACTTTTGCTGTAGACTGAAAACATTTGGGTTTGACACCAAAAGATGAATATGAGACAAGAGATCAACATTTCAGCTTTTATTTCCAGGTATTTACATCTGGATCTGATACACAACTTAGAAGATAGAACCTTTTATTTTGAACACACCCATTTTTCATGTGAGCAAAAGTATTGGAACATGTGACTGTCAGGTGTGTATTGTTGCCCAGGTGTGTCCTATTACATTGATTATTCAAACTATTAATAGCACTGAATGTCTACACTCAGTTTCAGATTTGGATTTTATAGTTTTTATATATAGCATCTATAGTTAACCCAAATGTTTTCAGTCTACAGCAAAAATAAATGAATTGGCCTCACTGTTCCAATACTTTTGGAGGGGAGTGTATATATATATATATATATATATATATATATATATATATATATATATATACACTCCCCTCCAAAAGTATTGGATATATATATATATATATATATATATATATACTGCAAGAGGATATGAAGATATATATATAGAATATATGAGGTATATATAGAAGATATTTGCAATCACTTGACATTGATATATACTGGACACTGATATGTTAAAGGTTTTCGTGGGTTGAAATTCCCCCTCCAGAAGGACACACTGTTAAACAGTGTGTGTCAGATAACCATTTTAACAGATATACCTTCTCCTGAGTGTTTCAGCAGAATTGTGGTTCCAAGAAAACTCTTCCAAACAAGCTGAAACTCCACCTTTTCCCTTGAGTTTTTACTTTGCACAGGCATTACAAATCCTCCAAAACACCTTTAGTTTCAACTCACTGTTCCAGAGAAGGGAGATAAACTGTGACAGTGTCTTTTCAGAAGAAATAGTATTTCCCTTTTGTTCATGTTCTAATTGAATAGCAAACTCACCAACACTGCAGATGCAAATGAATTGTCTCACATCTGAAACTTGATACTGTTTCTACAGCTGCTTTATTATCAAGCAGATCTTCTGTGCATGTTTTGAATGTGTATTATATAATTTGCAAACCTACCTAAAATTTTGACAAATAAAAGTTACAGTGAAAACATTTAAAACAGGTAGCATGGAGAAAAAGCCAACCAGTCAATCATAGTATTCCACAGCTGGAATCAACTGATCTCATGTGGTCTGGCAGCTTTCACTTTCATATTCCTAGAAAAAGGAGCATTTACAATACGTGTGTAATATTTGTACTTCAACTGCCTACAACTATTATCACATTATCATCATTATTTTAGTGTGTTTATAGTGATTAGCTGTATACAACAAGATTCCTCCAAACAACACTAGACTCCTTGACGTGCAGTCTGTTTTCCCAGAAAGTGGAGGAAGAACAGGAAGCTACATCTCTTCATCTCAACAAACTTTGACCCATGATCTGGTCAGCTGATTAGATTTCAGTTTCATTATGACCAACAATACACACATATTTGTATTTTGGCAGATGGTAGGAAGGCATCCTTGGAGCTTTAGTATTTTTATGCACTTTTGTTTAACAGCGTTAAACCCAAGAATCTGCTTTGCATCCTTGCAGCTACCAAACATGAATCTATAGGCAGACGTCATATCAGCAGACATCTTGATGCTGAATCAACAACAAAAGACAGCTGTCACTACAGTAGCGTCCACAAGCATCAATTTGTAAACCCAAGATATTTTTGTGTCCCACATTATCTTCTCTTAAACATCTGCTTTGGCGGTTACATAGCTTTGGGTTGTGTATCTCATTTACAAGCAGGGCAGGAGGCCAGGTTTAAACAAAAAACAGCAGTGCTGCTGACTGACCAACCCAACAGAGCCTACAGGAGCTGTCAGCAAGATATGAGAATGAGTCACATCCTTTCCAGTCCATTCAGATTTTCCAGTGTGATATAGAGTATGACATTAGCTATAGGTCAGAGTTAGTCTTACTTGGTTTGGGATTCATTGCTGCACTGTTTGCCAAACAGAGCTGAGCGAGGATTAACCCTTAATGTGATGGAGCAGGCTACAGGATTTTGTTTTTCACAAAAAGAGTAAACAGTGTGCAATTCCTGCAGAGTCAGATAACACTGCATTTCATATTTCCTTCCAACAACCATGACAAAATGTAGCAATATATATTATAGTTGTTTAATGTAGTATAACACATTATACTAACTGTGCTAATTTTCTAGAAATAGGTGAAATTGTACTGTGTATAATACACCCTGCATTTTAGTAATTCTCCACAAATCCCAAATGCAGACATAAAGCAAGAACCGGATGTTTTTAATAGCAGCAGGAGGATGGATTCAAGAGTCTTGGAGGTGCTGGTACACTACAGGAGAGGCCTGATGATGAGCGGCTGGGTGAATAGTACAGGAATAGCAAATTAGGACACATGAGAAAAATAACAGGGAGTGCCAAGAGATCTGTGCTTTAAATAAACTGGAGCATTTGGGCTGCAATTGGAATAATGTTCAGACCAGGACTGAGAGGATAAAGTTAATGTTGTTGTGTTATCTTTCCAGAGTTGTAAGCTGTTTCTTCATAACCCTATAAACTGCTGTGTCATGTTTTGGCATCTGCTAAGCTTTGAAAATAAGGGACTTATGACTCAAACTAGACGACTGGATGATATTTCATTGTGTCATTGATGCCTGAAGCAACAGGCCCCACCAGCATGCGGTGGTTTCTTTTGTTTTGTTTTGGTTTTAAACAAAGTGCTGTTTTTGGTCTGAATGCCTGGTAATCAGGACAATCCGAGCCAGGTTGGATTAAGGGGATCCAGAAAATCTTTGCAGCTTTAAGATACAGAGATGCCAGCCACGACTCGACCCCACACTGAGAAGCAAAGGTCCAGCCCATCTGACCTCTGGTGAAGTAAAAGAAAAGCCACCAGCAGATTCAGAGGCCGCAGGGAAAGCTTGAAGATGGCTGTGGATCAGGAAGGACAAACTGTGGACTCGGATGAGTCTCAGGGTGTCTGAAGTTGAAAGACCACCCAATGACCCAGTTCTATTATTGATGATGTGTTCAAGTGCATCACTAGATGTATGTAACTATCAAAACGCTAAGATTATCATTCATATAATTAATCAAGAGCATGAAGGAAACAAAAAATCATTCTGATAAAGATTGAACTATGATTAAATTGTCACAATAACCTGTGGGTGTGAGTTTCATTTCTTACCTATTCATTATGGTTTTACTCATAAAGGTATTGATTTTACACAAGGAAGCCAAAGGTCAGAGCATTCAACACATCATGACTTCAGTAACAGTATGATGCAATGTTAACAATGTGATCAGTCACTATGAATCTGAAGTCTAATTTATGATCACATCATTACTTATCACACATTCAGTCACATACAGTAAATGCCTTTGTCCATGTTCATCTGCATAAACATAGTGTTATCTCATGTTATTTCTTGGTACAGTGCATTTTAGCCAGTGGTGGAATGTAACTCAACTCAAGCACAATTTTGAGGTAGTCGCACTTTGCTTGTGTATTTCACATTTTTTTCCTTTATTATTTCTTGGGGCATTTTTGCCTTTAATTCTGTATTTGCAGTGAGAGAGAGACAGGAAAGTCTGGGAGAGCGAGGAGGGACGACATGCAGCAACACGCTCAACCAGGCGAGCCACCGGGGCGTCCCATCTAGTTCTAATTTATGTTACTTCACAGCTCCATTAAATTTCAGAGGCAAATATTGTACTTTTAATTCCTCTACACTACATTTATAGTACCTATAGTTAATACCCTTCACAAAAAAAGCAAAGCAGTAAAAATAAATATAAAAAATATGTAGCAGTTTCTTCCTTTTTTATTTTTTTATCTTTTAGTTTGTGACCCTTTGGATGGGCCTGACCCCTACTCCAGCTTATGAATCACTGGACTAAACTATCTAGTCGAGTCAAGTCATGTCAGTTTTAGTGGGAGTTTTGTGTTAGTTAGTTATCTCCAGGCACTTTTCATAAAGAGCAGGTCTAGATCTGGATGGTACTCTTTATAATATTACTTACACAAACCCAACATTCCCCCAGGAGGAGAGAGAACATAGCCTAATACAGGCTCTAAATAAAGATGTATGATAATAATGAGACTATAAAAAAAGCAGGACTAGTAATAGAAGTAATAATAAGACAAAAGAATGTGTAAAGATCATGCATCATGGGAAGTCCCCTGGCAGTCTAGGCCTATAGCAGCATAACTAGGGGATAGTTCAAGCAAGCCTGAACTTGTCTTAACAATGGGCTTTATGAAACGGGAAAGTTTTAATTCTACTCTTAAACATGTCTGCCTCCTGGACTGGAAATGGAAGATCTAACTGTTAATAAAGTGTTGCATAAGTCTCAACAATATATATGTTATATTTCATAATACATCACTCATGGGGATTATTTGTATGCAGTAATACTTTTGTTTTTATATAGTAGCCTATATAAGTAAGATTTAAATGCAGGACTTTTACTGGTAGTATTTTTCAGGATTGTTGCATTAGCACTTCATGCCCAAGTGAAGACCTGAACACTTCCTCCACCACTGAGAATATAGAGAGAAAAAGCCAAAAATGAGTCATTCGTGAGGTCACGGACACTGCTCCTCAAGCTCACATGATTTCTGTGTATCAGTTGTCATTCAGTGCAGTTTTGAAAATTGTGAAATGCTCCAACAAGACCCATAATTAAAGTGTCACTGACAATATCAGACACATCTTTCCTCCAAAGGCGCTCTGTGTGATTTCTGGTGCTGATGTCATCCTGTGTGAATAATAATGATGACCCAAGCCGGAGCTCAGTACGGCTCCTCGACAGGCCCGGGGCTGTTCACTTGGTTTTACTCATTCATGTTTACTTTTCTTTGCCAGCTGTGTCAGCTGAGTTATGCGCCTGCAGTCAGGAATCACCGCCGTATTGTGTACGACAATGAGATTCTGATGACCACTAATAATTCAACATTAATCTCTGACCTTGACAGCTAACTGGTGCGTGTTTCCAGCACAATGTGTGCACCACATTAATAAGAAATGAAGCATTTCCTCAGAGCTCAGACAGTGGCTGTGGTTCTCGGCGTATGCTTCATCAGAAGCTTCATATCATGATAGGAAAGCTCCTTTCAGACTTTTACCAGTACAGCTGTCAGGCTGGTTTCACAGAGTCACTCTGACTGTCCAAGAAAACTTGTTTCACTGTTTTACTGATAACTGTTTCACATGTTGAACAAAGGGCTTTGCCCAGCAACTCTGATTTTATTGTTGACAAATGCGTGAGTGAATTTATAGTTAAGGAGATGTCGTGATTCTATGACCCTAAGTGTCAGAGATGAACCTTTGAGCAGGACAATGAATCAATTCCAGAGTAATTTTTCTGCTGTGTCCTGCTGCTTCTGAAAGGATCAAGTTGCCAACAATAAAATGTCATTGTTCTGTCAGAGTACACAGGAAACAAAGACCCTTCAACACAATGATGACTTGAATATATCTATAAAGGTTTAGAGTTTTTTGAACAGACTGTTTTCCAGATTTTGAAGTAAATTTGTATTTTATGGAAGACATAATGAATATGTTGTAAAAAGTATCTATTTTAAGGAGAGAGGAGTCTATAAAAAGGAAGAAATCCCTAAATGAAGCAGAAAAGAAGAAGTCAAGTTGCAAAGTGACTGTTTTGAATATTTTTGAGAAGATGTTTTAGGAGTAAATAACTTGAGCAGAGATTTCCTTGCAACACGCAGCACTGGAAAATATTGAAGCCAAAGAGATTTTATTGGCTAGCAGTAATCTGAAAAGGCTGAAGTGCTTCCCATAAACATCAGGAATTCATGGAAGACGTTTGTACTTTCACATTAAGCAGAATTAGCTTTAGAGTTTTCTTATCATGCCTGCATATTGTCTAGATTGCAAAACAGATAGGGCAAGTTTATTTGACTGTGTTCTTTTGCTTTGTCAATCAGAAAGTCATAAATGCCCCTATGAATTGAGTACCTCCTTATTATAAGTGGTAAAGATTCGCTGAAACACCACTCATTTCATTGCAACTCTACTTCCACTTTCATTCCTGCTCAATTGTGTTTTGACAGAGGGAAACAGGAATTTCTGGATTAAAGTAACTTGGATTGGAAATGAGTCAAGTTCCTGCTGGTTCTGGACCAAATCTCACTTATGGTAAAATTCAACTTCAATTCAAATTCAACTTCTTTATGAGCCTGACATGGTGGTCGGCTATGTCAAAAAAAAGAAGAAAAAAGCCAACCAATTAGGCAGTGTCTTTTATGCTTGTTATTTTTCAAAGCAAAATCCGAGCTAAATCATGTAAGAAAACATCTCTAAAAGTTCACACATCATACCTTTTTCACCAGACTTTCCTCGGCTTGTTTTGTTTACAAATGTGTTGAGATGTTTACATCTCATTAATGTGTTCAATTACTTTTGCTTTACTTTTTAAGGTGATTTAGTTCCTATATTATATTGTAATATTACAGAGCAGGACACACTACCTTAACAACTAGAGGTTGTTGGCTCACTATCTAACCACAAAAGGTTTATGGCAGTCTCATGGCAGATATGTGTGCTTTACAATGTTTACTTGGAGATAATTCATATTGATTCATTGAAGCTATCATTCATGCCTTATCAATAGCAGTGATCCCTAACACGGAATAAGCCGGACATAAAAAGAAAACAGAAAGTGAAGACAAAGGCAGATAATAAAGCAATTTTGGACAAATTTTTCATACGTTTCAGACTGAAAGTACATTCTGCTATGAAGCAAGGCCTCATGACTGCATGTAGACTTCAGGGGTGGGGGATGGGGGGTGGGGTTGGGGTGGGTTGTTATGAAACCATGAATTAAAAAGACAACACAATACTTGTGCGTGGAAACCTCAGTGGGGTGTGAAGGTGGACAAAGACATACTAAACACTGGTGGAAATCAACAAACACACATTCTTTTCCCATCAGCGACTTTCTTTGTCACTGCTTGTAACTGTGCAAAGGTTAAGCTATACAACATAAAAACAAATAAGTTTACAAGAACATGAAGTTCCCGTTCTTCAGAGTGCAGGAATCTCTTTGTAGACGGGTGTGGTTAGATAGTGAGCCAAAGTAACCAAATTCCTCCAGGATGCAAAAGTTGAAATTTACCAGATCTACACGAGAGGACACACCCACAGACACGCAAGCCCTGCTCATCATCTAAAATCGGTCTGTACTGTTTCAAGGTGTATGAAACCCTATCTGATCTTTTTTCCAGATACATACATCATACGCAAAAGAACACCAACAATAGAACATGAAACTTACTGGTGATCCCCCCACATCATCCCATTTCCCATAGATCTCTATATAATTATATTTGCAGGACACAAGGAACCAAAATGTAGCAATAATTAACTTATAGTGATTACAGCAACTCCTTGATTCTGCCTGTCATTGTTTTCCATGTTTAAATAGTACCAGCACCGCGCACTCTCGTAACTGATAGCTCCATACAACTGATACAATGATTAATATATGTGTCAATCCAGTGAGCTTTCGTAACTGCATGTGGAGGTTTCCAGTGTAAAACCAGTATCTTCATGGCAGCAGTGATGCCCACTAGCAGAATACGTCTATTGAAACGTGTTGAGTTTAACGAGGAGGTATCATAGTGGGGGGAATCAGCTAGAGTAGCAGACACCTCACAAAAGCCACACATCCTTGTATTTCCAATACATATGCATGTAGAACCTGTATGTGTGTGTGTGTGTGTGTGTGTGTGTGTGTGTGTGTGTGTAAGAATGTAGTAGATACAAATAGTTCTGAAGATCCCATTAGTTAAAGGTTAAAAATAATAGCATCAAAGCATTGGCTTGCTCCTGCTGAAACTTCGTCTGCTGTGGCATGTTCATGTGGTTTCATTTACCAATATTAATGATAATAATCAACAGTCATGTCTCAGGATGTTCTACAGTACTTAGCATGCAACATAACAACGACAGACTCCGACAAAGCTCATATGGTTTACTACAAAGGGCTCCTGCAGGACTACAAACAACAAAAATGGATTTTCGCTGCTCTGCATTTTTCATCCATCTGTCATCCATTGATGAACCATGCTACACTGTACGCTCTAGTGCAAAAAAACAAAGAGAAAAACAATAAGCAATAGTTACCAAAGTTCCATGTGACTACGGCAACATCAACGTCTTTTAATAAATTAAAATGAACTGCGTCTGAATGCATATTTATGTATATATATTTTTTTATGTAGCTGCATGTGTTGAACATATTTTGTGTCGTGTTTGGCAAATGAACCACTGCATTCGCACATGCACACACATGCTCGACCGTCTGCAAGGGTCTGCAATGAGACACAACAGGCACTTTGTTCAGCTATCTACGTTTCAGTCTCTTGCTTCTCTCCCTGTTTCACAGAAATGAAACTCATGGAGCATGCGCACATGCAAATAAACACCAAGTGGATAATAATATGCATGCAAGAGCCACGTCCACATACTGCAGGTACACGGTTTCAAACTACACTGCACAGTATGAGATGATAGTGATTTAGAATAAACAGTATCTGCAGTGCATGTAGGAAATGCCAGAAGTAAATAAAACACAAGCAGAGACAGCAGTGGCAAACATCCAGTTTTACAATTAGCGTATTACTAACCTAGTTGCATAGAGCTGAGCCAATCAGAGCAGTGAACACTGTCCAACCTCTGTCTTTCAGCCTGTCTGTCTCTTTCCCTCCTTCCATTGTAAACATAACACTCAAAAACCCAAGTTTAAGAAAAAAAATAAATTACATTACATTTCAAAGCCACCCACAAAAAACACTCTGATGAAAGTGTGAACAGAAATGAAGCCTTGAAATGCGTCTCATATATTATAGATGATATCAAGTCAAAAGGAAATCATGATAAAAACAGGAAACAGCAACAAAGTTATTCCACAAAGAGACATGAGACCCGCTCCTAAAAGTAACTGACAGCAAAAATTAAAACACATGTTGAAAGTTTAGAACATTAAAAGACACCTTCAATTCTCCTTCAGCCTGGGTCCCTGCACATTTCTATATGTTATCACTTAAGGACATACTTCAAGTAATGATTGACAATGATCAGTTATCATAAAGAATCCTGAAAACACATGCATACAACAAAAGCACCCACACCCATGTTTTCAAGCTGTGGGAGAGGACACAGAATTGATGGGCTGTAAACCTGTCATGGTTTGCCATGGCAGGCACTTTTTGTTTGTTTGTTTGTCTCAATGTTTTTGCTTCCTGTCTTGGTCCTGTTTCTGTGTGGTGATTGTCTGCCCCGCTCTAATGTGTTTCACCTGTGTTCAATCACCCTTGCCTCCCTTGTCTATATAGTCTTTGTGCTCCCCTTTGTCTGTGTCGGTTTGTCTGTTGATTTCTGGGTTTTCCTCAAGCGGTTCATGCCTGGTTTGTCCTCAGTCCGTTCATGTTGCCAGTTCTTGCCTCCTGTTGTCATTCCCTGTGTTTTGGCCTGTTGTTTAAGTTTCTTGTGTTTCCCTGTGCTTCACCTGTGTTGTAAGCTCTTTAAGTTAATAAACCTTTTTGCACCCCATCCCCCTGTGTTGGCTGCATTTTGGGTCCAGCCTTACTCGCATAGTGACAGATCATGACAAAACCTGTTTCTGATGGGGCTTCATGAGGGAGGAGGGGAAAACATCTGAACAATCACCTGAAGAAGAAGATTGTGAGTGTGACATGACTGATTCAAAGTTCAAGTGGGCATAATTAGCACTATCAGATACACATAATGGAACTAGCAGGCAATTCTGAGTCCTAGTTGAGTAGGATTAGTACTGATAAAATGAAACTAACCATGACAGACTTCATGGCCTCACACAGCTTTTCTCATAATAGCTATCACCTGGCGGGGCCGTCTGTCTGCCTGTCTGTCTGTCTGTCTGTCTGTCTGTCTGTCTGTCTGTCTCCGCCTCCTTAAGCACTGCCAGCTGAGTCTTTCCTTAACTTTCAGTTACTCTGACTTGCTCTTTTGTAACCAGACATCATGACAACCAGGGGTTTAATGCAACAGTATACCTAAGATTTCTAAATCTGTGATGCTTTATTTATCCATGAACTTTGATGCCCACATTTGCCAGCAGCTTATGATAACTTTCATTTCTCTTCATCTTGTAAAGCTGTGCTTGAGAAGATTAAAATGCCAACATGACATTGTAGTAGATGAAGAGTGTCCGTACTTTAAGGGCAGTTAACCTGTGCAGATATATTTAGGATGGACTAACAATGGCCTCATTGTGTATCACAACACTTATTGCACAGCTATGTGCCAAATGCATGAAACATTTATGACCATCTGCTGAAACAAGGTGCAGTAACACTGCGAGGTAACCAAATGCTGCAAGCACAACAAGCCTGAATAGATTTCTGTTCAATCTTTTACTCAATTAAATTAAATTACATTAAACTGTATTGCCAAATTCCTCTGAAATGTGTTTTGCGTCACAACTCAACTCAACTCTGTTTCACATATAGTACTAAAATGAGACTGAAGCTGAAGTGATATTTGAAATATTTCCAACATGAGTTGAGTGTGCTATGTTTGTCTGCTGTCGTTCTGGTACAAACTGGTTCGACTTATAATAATTATAGTATATGGTATAATTATAAATCACCAGAATAGCATAGCAGTTTATATTTGCAGGGTGATTTGAGTTGTGAAATGATCACTTACTCTGATACAACACACCTGAGTCTAAGCATTGAATAGTGAAGAAAAGTCATGTAATAATCACCATATAACCACAGCTAAAGAGGAATATGAAATACACTAGTCATCTGAATGTCATTAATATTTAATACTATATCATAAGAATGGGATTCACAGCGGAAATTGCCCAATGTGGCTGAGATGGAATAAAGTGTTGAAAACCAAAATAGTGAAATGACTGGTGAGGAAGTCACAATATGAACATATCTGAGATGAATCACCTCAACTGTGTAGGCCCCGTGAAAAGCTTTTTTCTGCAGAAGAGCGGACTATTAACAACAAATGAAGAAGTGCAGCAGAAGCACTGGACTGATTTCACTCTAATGTGCTCACTACTGCTTTTTTATACTTACTGTAAATAGACAGATTTAAAATTTCCATCTTATGCAGTTTGATACTGTGCATGAATGTTATAACCGACAGCAACTACTGTGTAACTGTTTGGCCAGATTCATCTTTGATGGAATGAAGATCATTATCTAAGTGGGACTTGCCTGGTTGAGCAAAGGTTAAGAAATGTGGTGAAGCGGATTTTTATCAGGAACTTTATCTGCATGCAAATCTACGATAACAGAGACTACGGTCAGAGCTAGACGTGGAAGACATTTAACTTGATATGTCACTTGACAAACTAACCATAACTTCTGGCGAGGTCATCCCACACCATAAACTGAGCACATCCTGTGCTCTTTTGGAATGACTGATGTTTAATTGAACTGAATTTACTTACATTTACAATGAATGAGAGAATGGAAAAGAGAGAGAGAGAGACAAACGTACAGAATGAATGAATAAATATATAAATACATGAATAAAAATACCACTAAAAACACGCATAAGAAGAAGACCGAATAAATGGTGTCATTACTCGAATCCGCCACCTGTATTTCCGTAAAAGTCCTATAGTCATGTGGCTTTGCGGTTTTCTTGAAATTCTCCAAATAATAACAGAGTTCAAAAGAAGTGAGAAAGCAAAGGGGCCGTGTGTCAGAGCTCTCAGCTAAGTTTCACTTTCGATTCTGTTTAGGAGAAACTGCCCGGCTAACGCTCAGAGGCGGGGCCAGCAGATAGCTCTATAAATCCTCGAGCAGTGTTTACCATACTACACACACGCAAGAGTATGATTTGACGGGTGGGAAATACAGCCAGCAGGTCAAAAAGTTACCTCCGAGCTGTCAAATTCAGCCCCCTCCCCCCGTGTACCCTGCGCTGCGTCACGGATTACGTGCAGGATATTTACTGGTCTCAGCGAAGAGGTCGCATTTTGGGATTACAGTGAAACGGATCTTTAAAACGCCGCTGTCGTTAGAACAAAACGGTAAGACAATCCAATCTGTTGATTCATGCTGTGCAGTTTGGCGTTTCAAGTCAAAAATGTCTGTTTTTTTTTTTCCTGCGCCCTGTGCAGTTGGAAAATAGGTTGTAGGATAAATAGTTGATCTGTTGTGTAATATGAGTCTGTGAGTGCATGGACTGTGTTTTTGCACCAAAAATGGATTGTGTTAGGTGGTGTCCAGCTGATTCCCGAACAGCAGCTTGGGCTGGATAAGAGTGAAACTTAATGAGCCAACACATGAAAACGGGCTCTATAGTTTATTTATCACAAATATGTTTATATTTTGAATTTCATCCATCTCCTTGACATGTGATTGTGATGCCTGGAAATAAAGATTAAAAAAAAAGTACAACCCACATCATCACCTGTTAATCATTACTTTTTGGGGTGGAATCACGACTTTTCCTCGAATTTAAAGCATTTCTGATCAACTCCTAGAACAAATGTGAGGTAATTCACATTGAACTACGCAGGGAAAAGATTAATTACCACATCCAATGGGTCAGGCTCAGTCAAGGCTCCAGAGGTCATATCAGTTTAGTATTAAAATCATAGAGAAGAATATAGGATTTATAAGTTTGATTACAACCTAATCTTTCAGTCATGATGAAAGATGTCATACGCCTTGGAGGCACAGTAAACTTTATTGTGTGAGTGTGTGTGTCTGCAGACACACTACAGTAATTTGGCTGCCGCTGACATCAGCTGAATTCCAGCCAAACCGCAGATTCCAGTCATATCAAGCAAAGTACCGCTCAATGGAAACTAGAATGAATTTCTAACCTACACTCACAGACATTCTCTGAATTATACACACACATACACACACACACACACACACACACACACACACACACACACACACCGAAGTCTTTCTAATTTTAGAGCTACAGGGCCCTACATGGTCCATTTCTGAGACTTGATTCTTAAAGTTGTGTAACTTCCACTTTCATTTTTCAGACCGTAAAGAGTTTCTTAACTGTAACTATTTACTTTGTTCAAGCTGCTGTGAAAGTGATGCCACTTGTTTTAATATAAATAGATGATGGTATTTAAAGTAATAACCGTTCTTCTTCTTTGTCTCTCTCAGGATGACAGTGTGGTGGTTAGAGATGGGAGAGGGTTTGGGGCCTCTCTCCCCTGTAGGATGGTAGCCGACAGCACAGTGGAAGGCAATGACAAGAACTGCTTGTCAAGCTCATCGTCGTCATCATCTTCTTCATCATCATCATCAACATCATCATCATCCTCATCATCCTCATCGTTCTCCTCATCTTCTTCCTTGTCTTCATCATCTTCCCTGTCCTCATCATCGTCACTCCACGCAGAGTTGGAGCAGCTTCAGCATCGGGCCGCTCCAGAGCCGATCCCGAGACGAGTGCCTGTCCCCTCTGTGTATCTGACCCACTTCCCCACCTTCTCCTGCAAGGAGGACTGCAGGATCATCACAGACACAGCAGCCAAGCTGGAGCGCAGTGGCTTCTACTGGGGACCACTGGGTGTGGAGGACGCTCACCGCATGCTGCGGGACGCTCCGCTGGGCAGCTTCCTCATCCGCGACAGCCGGCAGAAGGACATTTTCTTCACACTGTCCTACCACGCCAAGAGCGGGCCGGTCAGCGTGCGCATCGACTACAAGCGGCAAAAGTTCTCATTGGCGGGCAACGAGCGCTCCTTCCCGACACTCTTCGCCCTGTTGGAGCATTACATCAACTCTCCCAAGAAGAGCCTGAGCATCCCGTACAGGAAATGGGAGCCAACGCTGCAGGAACTGTGCAGGAAGCGCATCATGGAGCTGTGTGGCAGAGGAAGGGTTTCAGAGCTGCCAGTTACCCATGTTGCCCAAGACTTCCTGTTGGAATTCCCTTACAAACTGTGACCAGTTTGCCATGTAAACTTCTGACAGTATTGTTTTTGATTTCAAGAAGGCAGTTTTTACCAAGTAACAGGGAACTGGAGGGGTCAGTAAAGCCGGTCCATCATGTGCTGAAGGTTAAGACTGCATTTCCATTGTTAAATCTCAAATCAGCTCCCTGTTTTGAGCTTAATCTCTGCATGTTGTTTCAAGGAGAGGTGGTTTCCAGTTGGACAGGAATCATGCATAAAATTTCAACATACATTACCTCTAGAGACTCAACTCCCACTTGCACACGGACAGAGCACCTTTTGGTTTTGAGGAAGCATGAAAAGTTGGAAAATGCTGCATTAAGAGAAAACTACAGAAAAAATGGCGCTATACCAGAGAGAGAAGACCTGGCGAGGTCGACTGTGACTGTTATACTGGAAAGTATAGGGTCTTCTGGTGCCAATTTGTGGCCACCAGAGGCCCAAAACTATTTAAAAGTGGATTGTGGAATGACAATAAGAGCATCAACAGAGTGGATTTATAAAAATATTATGGCATGGTGGAGGGTACGATTGAAACCATCACAATCGGTGGTTCCAATGGGATTTATTTTTGTAGCAGGTTTGAATACTCTAATGTTCTTGAAAGTTTACATCACACATGAATGTTTGCCAGCACTGATGGCTCAAAAACCACTTGATATCTTTTAGTGAAATTTGAGTACTCTGAAGTCATGCAGTCTGGTGTGAAGTTGTACTGTATTTTGTGCCATTATATTTGAAATAAACTGTATTTAAATTGACCTTTCTGGATTGGTATTAAGTCACTTTTTAACTGTGGTACTGTTCCCCAAATTGTGTCATGGTAGGAATTTAAAGGGGTGGAGTGAGAGGGAGGTACAAACACACACACCCTCACAATCACACACTTTGTTCAAACTAAGTCACAGACAATAGGACAGACAGACAGAGAGACAGACAGGAAGTCTGACGTGGTAGAGTACAGTATCGTCACCACAGTGATTCATCTGTGTAGGGTAAAGTGACAGGTGGGTGGGGTTACTTTGGTTGTAAATGGACTGTTACGCTTAGAAACACACACACTTACCAGAAACAGGGACAGAGGTGACACATAATGAAGCATGTGATTGTGTCTGTGTAAATGTGTGTGTGTGTAGTACTGTTATCTTAATGAGGACCCAGCACAGATTAAAATTTCCTAAAGAGGAAGTGGGAAATTTTTTGGGTTAGTGGTTAGACAGACATGTTAGATCAAGGTCAGGCTTAGAGTCACACAATTCATTTAATTCTTGATTTATGAATAATAAGCTTTATGTCTGTATAAACTAAAACTAAAACTGGCAGAGTGGAATAAAAGTAATACAAAAAAGCAGGTCAAAGGAATAAAGCAAAATTTACTACACATAAAAGCAAATCTATAAAAAGTGAGGCAGCAGATGAAGAAGAGATTTAAAAGCCTGCGATTGTTCATTATACAGTTAATTATCACCTGTAATGTAAAGTGGTGTAGCATTCATTGTTTAGCGTAGCCTCTCATCTAAAATGAGTATTCAGCCTCTGTGTTATTAGACAGTTTCCCAGCATCTTTTCAAAAATAACACTAGTGTTAAAGTTTGTTTAATCCTTACAAAAACTGGAGTATAAAAGTAACACTTGTGGTTTTATGGATGTTACGCTTAAGCTACGCCAAGCTTAGCTAAAGTCCAGCGCAGACTAAAGTTAGCTAATGTTATTTCTTGACCAGGCACAGTAACTCTGCTGATTTACACTTTCCTTTTTGTACCAATCAAATAAAGGACATTTGTGAGCGTTAGAGGTCTTGGTAATTGAATTGTGTACAGACAGAGCCAGGCCAGCTGTCTCCCCGTTTCCAGTCTTTATTATAAGCTAAGCTAACTGGCTGCTAGCTTCAACCTTATATTTAACTTTAGCACACAGACATGAGAGTGCTATCAATCACTCCATCTAACTCTTGGCAAGTAAGTGAACATGTGCATTTTCTAATTTGTCAAACTGTTCCTTTTCCAGCAAATTTATCCCCACGTTTGTATTAGTAAAAATTAAAATGCTAATAAAAAAGCAAAGATAAAAATTACAACAAATATTTTAGAAGGTACAGAAACTGTAAACTAGATGGTGACAGACAAGATTAGCATAGACCCCGACTATCTTTAGAAGGCTTCACAATTTGGTGTAATTTTGCAGTTTCATGACATTTGTGAGAGTATGTGTCACTTTTTCAGATGGTATTTAGTACACTCTATTATTTCTAATCTGAGGTTGTAACCTGAACTAGCCTCCAACCCCTTCCTCATACCTAACCAAAACTCCAATGCAAAAACCAAAGGCCTTGTGATGTTGTTTGGGGTTTTTTTTTTAAAAACTCTTTTGGGTCTATACAGATGTGCACGCACGCACGCACGCACGCACGCACGCACGCACGCACGCACGCACACACACACACACACACACACACAGCTGAGTCATACTGAATATAATACCCTGAGCTTGATTCAAGTAAAGCCTGACTAGTTTGAGGATATAATGATCTCAGCTTGAGGAAGAGGTTGAGCAGGGGTGGAACACACACACACAAAGATACACCACAGTGGAACATGAGTAGGTGATATAAACACTATGATTGTAATATCTTCGTTTTTATAGGTGTTATCAATCCTTACTTTTTGAAGCTTTACCTAGAAATTGAGTTCTTGTCGGGCTGAATCATACGCTGCAGTTTCATTCACAGCTTCTCAGTTTTTAGGACATTCCAGACTATTTTGAGAAGTGAAAGGTGAAGTGAGGTCTTTTGTGACTGTGTGCGCTTATCAGCTGATTTCTGTGGAATCCTCCATTTGGACTTTTCTGTCCTTTAAACACACACACAAACACACAAACACACAAACACACACACACCCCCTTCTATGTAAGAAATGAATGACTCCTCAAGAGAAAGATAAAAAGTCTGTGGACACAGTGAGAAAGGATGAGATTTGATGTGAAGAGGATGCTGCTTTTGGCATTGTGATCTTGTTTTACTCTTATTCAGTGAATTCAGATGAAATAGGTCCTAACAGCAGTATGTGACTTGATTACTCCTGTGGTGGGGGATATTAGCTTTTCCTCAGACTATTAGCGAATCTGGCAGCCTAACTGGTTGCTGGTGTTGTTAGGGTTCTTGATCAAGACTTTCCTGTGATCAAACACTGGTTCATGAGTGTTTTGTAAACCAATTGTTATTGAGATGTGATGTAGGAGCGTACTTTCCTGAATCCCATCATTAGTCACCAATTTTCTTTCTTTTTACAAACTTCATCAGATTTGATTTCCCACTAATTTTTGCCAGAGGGTTTATCAGAATTTACCATTTGATGATGGCATACTTGCAGGAAATTATGTGGAAATGGTCATCACATAAGAAGAATGGGTTTTGAAACAGACTTGCCACAATGAGTGTGTCTCTTCACCAAACAGCCACAAGACAAAGTATTTTCAGGATATTTATGTAACAACATCACACAATGTTTCTCCTTCAGCAGAGAGCAAGTCAAAGTCCCTTTTTTTTTTGCAGACAACACAGTGATGTGGGAAAAGCTTATTTCTGGTTTCGGACAGTTTTTCTAATAGCTACTAGATCATGGCTCAAAGAATTCCCCAACTACCATTTTAAAACTTTCTGACATCAGCAATATCCCACACACTGTCGAACAATTCTTTTTTTTTTTTAAAGGAATAGTTTGACATTTTGGGAACTATGTTTATGTGCTTTCCTGTAGAGAGTTAGGTTGATCCCACTCCAATATCTGTCTGTTAAATATAACAGGAGGTGTGTGTGTGTGTGTGTGTGTGTGTGTGTGTGGGGGGGGGGGGGGGGGGGGGGGGGGGGGGGGGCTAGCCTAGCTCTGTCAAATGGCAACAAAATCTGCCTACCAGCACCTCTATTTCTTCACCATTATTTAAAATTGTACCTAATTTACAACAACAATTTGCTGTTTTATGGATAGCTGTGTGCTAGATTATTACTTGGTTGCAATCAATTAATTATCCGCTGGCTGCTCGACAACTGCTCCCAGCCAAGAAAAAAAAACCTCTGTACAAGACAAATTTACATCATTGTCAATAGAACTAAGCTTTAGAGGAGCTGGTAGGCCTATACAAAGCCAGGAAGCTTAGCCTTGACTCACTCAAGCTAGTCATTTCCCCTGTTTCGGTCTTTGTGCCGAGCTATGCTAAACTTACCCTAACATTTAATGTTTAGGTTACTAATCTTCTTATTTAACTCTGCAAAAAAGTGTAACATTTTTTAATATATAAGGTCCCCTTAACAAATTCCAGGAGACAATAAAGGTAGCCTGTGGAGCTTTTAGCCAATAGTGGCAGTATGGAGCAAATGTTTTGATCTGTGAGCCTCGTTTTGCTTTGTTTGAATCTCTGCTATCACATGGACCCGGACGCATATGTACATGCACGAGCATTCAAGTGAAGCGATACGCAATGGTTTCACACAGGTGGTGGAGTCTACGCAACAAAAAATGTAACAATGTACCTGCAAATGTAAATAGGAAGATGTCTAGCCAATGTAAACATGGATGTAAACACTGCAGGTTACAAAATACACAAAGAATCTTTATCTCTAAGAAAACCACAGTATATGTTATTAACCTAACATTTAAAACTGTAAATGAGTGCCATTTAGTTTTAAAATCTTCATCAGTGATTGTGACATGCCTTGTGACTGCAGAGAGAAATCTTCGAATCCATCTAAGATCTGTACCGACAAAACTTCAATTTGATGCTGTGACTGTGGTTTGGCACAGAAAAAAAAAAAAAAAAACGACACACACACAATAACTATTTCGGTGTCGTTGCAGTACCAGGAACCCATTCACATGTTTACGCACACACAACCAGACTTCCCTGAAGAGAGGAACCGCGATAAAAGAAACACGTACAGACCACAAGATGACAGAGGGCTCCTGCAGCAGCCACAGGAACACAACGCAAAGGTAGAAAGTGTAAAGGCAGTGTCATGATCTTAGCCTTCGGTCTGTCTGACACACACAAATGCAAATTTAGGCCCGAAGCAAAATACGGGCATCATTTTTACACTGCAGAAATGCTTTCAAACTCAGGTTTACACCTGATTGTAGAGCTGCAGTGCAGGAAGTAACACATTCTCGTTCACAGAAATCTTTTATGCTGCAGTTTGAAGGTCACCATGTGGGTGTTTGTTCACCTGAGGCATCCTCACTGTAGATCAGGGGTTTACAGCTTTTTCTAACCTGTGATTCTGTTTTCAACATCAAGCTTTTCTAGGACAGTAGAAATTTGAAAGATTATATAGAAATGAGAGCATTTCGAGCCCATTTCTATTTTCAATAAAATTGCATCAAGCACTATCTGCCCTTACAGATCTTCTATGAAACCTTCTGTGTATTCAGTTACCCCTAAAATTGTGTAACTGTGATCACGAAACACAATCAGTGGAAGCCTGCACACACTCAGTACTGAAGTAAACAAGGGGTTGTGTGCGCTCCCGGGCCTGGCAGTTCTTTTCTAATATTTCCTGTGGTTTTCTTGCTTAAAGACTAAGGAGAACATCTTCTGCTCATACTATGAGAGCGCGATTCTGTGAAGAGGGGAGAAAAAAATAATAAGAAAAAAAATCATGAGGAAAAAAAAACCCCAAAAAAACTCTTCAGTCTGCAAACACAAGAACAAAGCTCATGCAGCAGTCTCACCGTTGTTAAGTAGAATAATTTATTGCAGTTCTTTATTTATTCCTCTGTTTTAGTTCATTAACAATAATTACAGGTTTTAAAAGCCAAACGCATTTACAGAGCATACAAACATATTACATACACACACACTACAATCAGAGACTCAATAATGGAAGCTTGTGATGGCATGTTTTGGTAGAGGTTGTCATGGTTATTAGGAACACGTCGACATATTGTCTTTCAACATGGCGGCATGCTCCTCTAAACCATCAGTATCAGCTCTACAAATTGTGCCAAGCCCCTTCAGCATGTCAGTGATTATCACTATCATTCTCCTGCTCTTTACAGCAGCAAGATGGGAATACTAAGAGACTGACTCAAAAAAAGAGTATTGCTCTGAATTTTTCATTTATAAACTTGTTGATGACTGTACAGTTAAAAAAAAAAGAATGACCGAGCATTAAGACTTCAGCTGTATGACGATGGCACAGAAAAGAAGAGAGTAAGCAAAGGAGAAAGGAAAAGCAGCAAGAATAAAAGCAGTAAAAAATAAAGATTAGGACACAAGGAGAAAATACGTTTGTGTGTGCTTTGTTCCTAAGTGTTACAAACCAAGTCAAGGTTAAAATACACTGATCTCATTTTCCCAAACTGATCAAACAACACAGCTGTTTGGAGAGATAACTTGTTTGTTACATTCATCTCTCCCCTCATTGGTAAGCTCTTAAGATTATTGCAGCCGTAAAAACTTTATTCAGCTGTTTAAAGGAGGCGGGAGGGGGGGGGGGGGGGGGGGGGTTTGCCCCCAGAGGCGGACCCCAGGGCAGCATCTGGTTTCCAAAAACCCGAAATTAATCCTAATGTTGGTTTTTCCAAGAGTGTTGTTGTTGTTTTATATGGATTATGACTTCAATAATTTGTTGAGGTTACTTGGGGGGGGGTATTAACCACATTATCCTCCTACTTTTCTTTCCTGGAGATACTTTGTGGGTCACCAGCAGCTGGATGGAAAAAAAACAATAACTTGTTTTGACAAGTGACAATTTATCAAATTTCAGAGTGGACGCTCCTAACAGTCACTGTGGTGTTGAAAGCATTTATCTTCTTAAACCCATCCCCAGGTATATAGAGAATAAAACTGAGCTCAGGTCAGCACCTGAGGGGCAACTAGCAGATACATTCAGCCCAGGGTTGTTGTGATGATGCGCAGACCCCAAGACACGCATGTTATTTCAAATGTTTCTCATGACTCTTTAAAGTTGATACGTCTAACATCACAGATCGCTATTACACTGTATCACCACTCATCACTATGAGGCCTTCAGAGTTTCATTTAATCAAGAAAATTATCTTTTTTATCTATTTTTCTAAATATATCAAACAAATGAAATACCTGAAATACCTTCATTCTCAAACCAGTAAAACAGCGTGTTATATTTGAGTACAGCAATGTTGACACAGGCTGAATTGCTAAAATGAATGAATGAACGGATCAATGCATGGACTGACTCAAGATAAACTTACTACTACTCAGTGAATGCTCTGCTTTATGCATCACTACTGTACCACTTACTTAGCAGCCTCTGCTCCATTAAGATCTTTCAGACCATTTATTCTGCAGGTCGGGCAGCTGAAAGGTGAATTACTTCTGCGAATGAACGCACATTATCTAATCCACACACAAATTATTGCATAATGTTTGGGATTTTTGAAACCAGGGACTGATCTGTAATGGAAGCTGAAGTAAAAAGCAAAAAGTTAATTGATTTCTGTTGCATATCTGAAAAAAAATGCTTCTCCACGCTGCATGCAAGCAACATATGTGGATCCAACTTTCCTAAACTGTCATTCCAGCTGCGCGCTGGTTGTGATCAAGATTAAAAGGCAGCTTTCACACACCTCATGTTGCATTCCCACATGAAATCCTCCAAATGTTTACCAGCAGGGTACAAGATGACCACAAAAAACTAGGTTATCATTAAATGAATGTTTACAGTTTGACACCTGCTCCCTCCTGGCTCAAGATGTTGCAGGTGATTTAATACATATTCTATAATTGACACCAATTAGTAAATGGGAAATGAATGGATCATTACTTTACATGTGAAGGAATGAAAACTAAACCAAATGCAGAACATACACACCCACCCAGTGGCAGTTATAGGTGGCAGTAACTGCTAATGGGTCTGACATGCAGTGGTTAAAAGGCTAGTGCAGCTGACTCGGTGTGTACTGTATGTACAGTGTGTGTGTGTGTGTGTGTGTGTGTTAGCATAGTAGTGACCACCACCGCAAAACATTAGCTGTGAACTGTTATGTGAACATAAGACACAAAAATAGGACAGGTCTTTAGGACAGAGTGAATAAACAGCTCAGAAGTCACAGCTCACAACAGATGGGTGGTGTATGTGTGTGTGTAGGTGTGTGTGTGTGAGCTGAAAAACAATCGATCAGAATGAGTAAAAAACATTGCTGGTTGTGCGCATTGACACACACGTGCTAAAAACACTTGCATACACATAACCAGACACACTCGAGTGCACAAAAACCCAAATGTGCTTTGAGCCTTCCTTGAGTTCGACCAGTGTCTGTCTGTCTCGTCCTCTCGTCCTCTCTGTACGTGAGAAGAGTCTTTCTTCATGTGCAAACACAAATATTGAGATGCCTCCAAAAGCCTCTTGGATTATCCACATCACACACTAACCTACAGGTTGCAACATGAAAATATACTGCAGCCAAGCTGGATAGTTTAACTATCACTCTTCACTGTCCTCTGTGTGTGTTAAATACTAATTTAAGTGCATGAAGATGAATGTGTGTGTGTGTGTGTGTGTGTGTGTGTTGCTTAATCCAGTTCAGGCGAGTCAGGTGTTTCAGTGTGTGTTTCTGCGTCTTCTGTATTCTCTACAGAGTCGTCTCTTTCTTGCAGCTCTGCAGCAGAGAGCAGGTCTCTATCCACCTGTAGAGGTGTGTCCTCACCTTCTGGCTCGTCTCCTCCCTCTGCTTCCTCCGGGGCCTCGTCAGTGGGCGTGATCAACTCCGTCGTGGTGGATTCCTCTTTTACTGTCGCATCCGTCTCCGTCTCATCCATCGGCGACCCCTCCTCCTCTTGCAGCTCCTCCTCTTCTCTTTGCTCTGCTTTGCTATCCCCCTCTTTCTCTTCCTCATCTTCCTCTGCGATTGAGGCGTCTGGTCTCTGGAGGGGGCGCGTGGCGGGAATGTGGCTGGCGCATGGGTGCAGGTGTGGTGAGTCAGCAGGAGGTAGCAGTGTGAGAGACTCCACGGTGAGGGTGTCGGCGTTGTTGTCCGTGAGGAGGGAGATGGTGGGCTGGGAGGCAGGGGTGAGGCTCGGGGCGAGTGCCGGAGCTGGGGCTGGGGTCGAAGGAGTAGAGGAGACCAACGTTACTTCTCCACCTCCTCCTTCCCCTTCTCCACCCGAGGAGGAGGGTGGGGTGTGCTCCAAAAATGTACCATCATCTAGTGGAGAGGAAAGGACAAAATGAGGGATGTTCATATACAGAGAACATCTAAAAAGGGATAAAGTATGGTTTCCTATTAAATTTGCTGTGAGGAAAAACTGATTAAATGTGGCCAATTATCTAATACTACTGAAAAAAAGTGAAACAAGTAAAAAAAAAAGCAAAGAATTTCATGTCAGGAAAGGTTTATGTAGTTACTACAAGAATCTTTGAAGGTAAAAGGCTCCATAGACGTGTTTGGACAGGCACATGCAGACAAATGAGTAACACAGTGCTTTGTATTCACGACATACCTCCTTCTGCTTTCATTGATTATAATGTAAAGAATAAACAGTTTCCTTCTAACAAGGCTCAGCTCTTTTCAAATGTGTCATCGGTGTCGAAAAGAAGAAGAAAAGAGGAGGCAGAGGATGAACACAGTACACGAGAATGAGACATAAGTAGAAGCAGTACTAGCCATCTAACAGTGCAGGGAGAACTACAACATAAACTATGCAATACTATATCAACTACTATGTAATCATACTTACATTGTAAGATTGAAAGGGTGCAGTATGAAAGATGAAAGATGTACAAAAAGTGTTTCAAAACAATCATTAGAACAAAACCCTGTCCTGTTTTCTGGAGGTCTGTAACACAGCACACTCACGCAGTTTAATGCATTTTGATGCTAATGAGGTATAAACTGAAGGGAGTGCATAAAACAGTCCAGACCATTTTACTCATGTGACCTACAAGATTTGAAAAGATGCGACTCTCCTCTATGTGGAAATAAATATAAACAAGATTAAATTTCATTAAATGTGTGTGATGAGCAGTTATTGATGGTGGAGTACACGCTGCAGTTATGAAGCCATTCAGATATGAGCAATTGTGTGAAACGCTCACTGTCTGTACACATATACAAAGGACTGAAAAACAGAGACAAAACATTTCTATTTGATTGATGTACAGGATTCAATCATATATTTGTGTAATTATGTAAAAAAAAACAAAAAAAACAAAGACATGGTTTAACACCTGAAACTATAGGAAACCCATTACATTTTTATCAAAACAATCAGATCCAAAACTCAACTTTCCTAAATTCTCATTCCTCTTGGGGTAGCTTATACCTACTCAGGTAACTGACTACTCCAAACATAGCTTGCTGTTCATACATCCCATACAATTTATAGCAAGAATCTATAGTGACATGGTGTTCCTCTAGAGCAGTGGTTCTTAACCTGGGTTCAATCGAACCCTAGGGGTTCGGTGAGTCGGTCTCAGGGGTTCGGCAGAGCCTCCGCCGCGGAGGTCCGGACACACTTGAATTATCGTGTAAATTCCTGTTAAACAGGCTCTAGAGTCTAGAGCCTATTTAACAGGTCTGAGGGGTTCAGTGACACCAAGAAACAACACACCTAGACGCCTATAAGACCCAGTCATGGAAGGAGCACAGGGTACATACTACATGTGCCCTGTGCTACTTCTTACATACTCATCTGACACCGCTGCATGACACTGTGGTTTTTGTGGTGTGTGCATATATGTAGTTGTACCCTGGTAGCACCTAATCCTCTACATAAGCAGGTAGGTGTGTATGGTACAGTGCAGACATCACACCGGTAATGGAAATATTGGTAGTCTGTTTATGTCTGTGACATTTTACTTTCCCCAGATTACTGATTTACATTACAATCCAGAATCTGTGTATTATGACCCAAATGTGCTCCATTGTTTCTGTATGTAGTTAGATGTAGTGTGTGTGCGTGTGTGTGCTACCTGTGGGGCTCTGAGCTGATATAGTGCTTGCAGTAACAGAGTCACACCTTCCTGTGCTTCCACTCCCGCTGGAGGGAGGCGAGGGGGAGGAGAGGGGTGAGGGACTGTGCTGCGACACACAGTGAGCCACCGCAAAACCTGGGGATGGCGCACACGTACATAAACACACACACGCACACTTAATTAAAACTATGCTTTAATTTATTGTTGAATTAACCTAATTAAACCACTTTACTTAATCTACTAAAACCTATAACTTCATGTTACTGTAATTTACCCAAAACAAGCAGAAAAGGTATAGTTACCATAGAAACTGGCCCATTAGGTGGAAACAAGCAAAAACATTTTAAGCTGAAAATAAATTTCAATAAATATTGACTCAATAAAATCTCAATAGCGTTTTTACATTGCTGAAGCCTGGATATCAAAGTAATCTCTGGGGGAACAGTTTCTTTGCCGAGACGAACAAGGAGCTCTGTGCAAGAAATGCAGCAGGTAATACAAACCAGTGACAGACAGGGCAACAGAATGTTCACCTAATGTGTTTCTATAACAAAATTTTATTCAACATAAAAGGAATTATACATTAAAAAAGAATAAAAGCAGGGGTCAGCAGAGTTTTATGCCGTGTCCTCAGGAGCTGTGTTTCTTCACAAAACCTCTAATCTAATTCTCCTGGTAGAAACATGACTGACTTACTGTTACACTTCTACTCTAGAGATCAAATCACAAACCCATTTCCACCACTCAGACTCTATCACAAGTTGGTTTGAAGATAAGAACAACTTTTTCAAAAAGTTTCCTCTAAGACTCAAAAAGAAAAGTCTTAAAACAGTCTTAAAAGTACTTCACGTTCTATAACTGATTACTATAATATTTCTCATAAAGTGTCCAGTGTGTGTAAACTAGGGCTCTGACTTTACTGCCACTGTGTTACGATATTCATATCAGGAGGGTAGGTGTTTCTGTAATGATGACTATGTCTAGATTTAAAGACAAGAAAAAAGTATAAAAGAGATGAGCTTGTAGATCTGTGAAGCAGTAGGAAGACTAAAGCCGCGTGAACAGGCAGTGGACTCTGATGAACTGTATGTTACCTGGTACTTTATCCACCGAGGCAAAGACTGATCTATTTGCCGTGGGGTCGTTGGGGGCCCGTCTTGACTGCTCGTAGAATCTGAAAGGCAGGCCGCTGGGCGAAGCATGGGCCGTCTGACCAAAACCCAAAACCTCTGTCGCACTGGGCTGCACTGGCAGGTCCAACAAAGCTGCATACACATGAAGCACAGGGATATGAATAGAGCAATCTGCAGTGGATTTAGCTTTGGGATTGAAATCAAAATTACAGAGAGTGGTGTCTGCCTTATGTTGAGACTTTAGAGGAGCATGTCAAACTGGGTATTTTGTTTTTACTATGACTGGATGCAGTGGAACTAAGAAATGTTAAGTGACCGTTGCTGCCTATGACTGCGAAAAAGGGTTTGTGACTGCAGTGTCTATTTTTGCAGTATTCACATCCTCGTCGACTTTGCTGCATTAGCAAGATTCCACATATCTGTCTAACTGTGTAATTCTAAAGAAACAGACCAATGGGAGGGGAAGTACAAATGACTGGTGGGTAAGTTTGTCAGAATCTATGTTATGAATCTACATTATCTGGCCAGTGGACAATGACATATGCATGTGTATATATTATATATATTTACAACAGATTTTAAACATACAGATTTACTATTGGCTAATACTTTTTAAAAGCAAAGAGTAGAACAGTAAGAAAGAAAAAAAACTCATTAAACTCCCCACCATTAATTGTGGTTAAATATAGCGTCCTGACAACATTTCTGTCAATTATCAAAGATGACAGTCATCTTTTTAAAACTTAAAGAAAATGAATGACAAGAGGAGAAAAACTGTGCCTGATTCAAGGAAATACTGAACACAGATACTATTTAACTGTTCATGAAGACATTAGCTTTCACATCTGTTTCACTTTAACTGAAATTAGTAAAGTAACTAACAATTGAAACAGATTTTGATTTAGCTTTTTTACATAAGTGGATGTTTTCCTTTGGCTGACTTCCTACAGATTTGCTGGAAGTAATGTTAGCTGTTGATTGATTTGACTTTTCATTGTTATATTTCAGTATTGTGTCTATTATATATTCACTCACTTACTTTCTGTTTAACATCTCATGTGATTTCTGCCGTTAACTACTCTACTGTATAGTTTCAAAGTAGCTTCTGAAACACACAGACTGAGAAAAGTCGTGTGTAAAGACAAACGGTCATGCTGAGCGTTTGAGTGAGCACAGAAGGCTTAAAAGGCTTCCTAATTACTTACCGGCGATCCTCTGCATCTTCATGCGCCGGGCCTGGATGCGACCTTTGGCCAGCCTCTGCTTGGCGATGATGCAGCGGATGTGGTCAGCGAAGATGAAGTTGGCCTGCAGGATGGGCAGAGGCTTGGCGTGGGGGTTGGAGCTGGGCTTATGGATGACGATGTTCAACGCTCTGCTGTCATCCTCAACGCCAGACACTTGCATGTCCTGTTGAGATGGAAAAAGATACAGAAAATGGAGAGAAAAAGAGAGAGAGGGAAATTAGAGGGGAAGAAAATACGAGAAAATGGAATGAAAGATACAAATGCATGGAAAGTGAGTTGAGAGACAGATAAATGGGACATAAATTACGACCTTAGTTACATTCAAAAACTTAGACCCAATAAAAGAAGTTAACATGACATTGATAAAGGAGGAAGGAAACCTTATTTCATGTAATAGATTTAAAATATACAAGAAACACATTGTAATACTTTCACAATATCAGTTTCACAAGGAACATATTGTATATTCTGCAATTCACATTTCATAACTTCTTCACAATATCACTTGAACTTATCTGATGTCATATTGACATTGCAGAAAACACTGTGACTTTTACGTGGCACGACTAAAATGCTTATCTGAAGGACATAATGAGGAGGGGGGGGGAGAAACAAAGAGGACAACTTGGTGGCATGAGGAGGCAGAAAACAAGTTGAATTTTTTTTTAATTAAAAAAAGGCAGCTTTAAATAAATGATATATTGAATGAGGAATGGCAGAGAAGAAATTAAGAGATAAACCAAAGATCAGAATAAAAAAGGATGAACAAACACAAACATGGACACACCACTTTTCTCTTACTTGCAAAAGTCCGGCAAACTTGACGACACCCCATCCAAGGCGTTTGGTTTCTGGTTCAACCAGACTCATCTGGTACACATCTACCGCGAGAAACCTCTGGGCCTGGCCACCATCTTTACTGACCACCATACAGGCTATTAGGTCACTGTTATCTGAAAAAGATGATGAACATGAAACAAAACGTGCTGCTATGCGATTCAGGTCAAGGTATGGCCATATGGGCACCTCAAGTCTCGAACAATCCACGAATTTAATCATTTTCATCATTTCGTCATTTTCCAAACAAAAATACTGACATTATTCTCCGGGTCAAGCTTCTCCAATGAGGGAGTCCCTGCTTTTCTCTTTGTCATTTATCATTGTTAACAGAACAGTTTTGGGCCCTGGAGTTTTGGTTAAAGAAAAACAACATTCGAAGCCATCACCTTGAGCACTGGGAAGTTAAGTTGGGCAATTTTTCAATACTTTTTGACATTTGAAAGTCTGAACAATGGTTGCAGAGATAAACATGGGGGGGGCTGAGAAGACAAGCAAAATATATAATTAAATATAAAATACATAATGCACATAGACATGGAATGACCATCAACTTCTTGCCTTACAGCATGTGAAAGTCTCCTATTAAGACACTGAAGTTTTCACTTCATACAGTCTACTTAAAAATGTTACAAATGAAACTTGAACAATACAATGATCCATCTTCTTTAGAAATACTTCAGTGTAAAATAGAAATGTCCAGTATGGCCAAAAAAACAAAAAACAAGACATGATTAAAACCTTGTATATGACTGGACTGCGTCACAGGCTATTTGCGTTCTGCCTAGTGTCAGCCAGTTTGATTTATTTTATGAAATAGTTACTGAAACTTGGTCAATTAAGACACGTACTACATTTTCAAGCTGCTGCTCTGCTGCTAAAATCCTGATGTTATGACGACAATGTCATTACAACAACATAACACAAAAAGTTAAAGAAAACGGCTGTGCTTTGATTTCGGCTATATTTACTTGTAAAATTATCAGTCAGAGAGAAAGTTAGAAGCCCATTCACATCAGCTGCCATGCACACACATAAAATAAACGCAGTTGGATGAACACCTCTCTAAAACATATATATATACATATACCTATATATATACATATATATGTATATATATATATATATATATATATATATATATATATATATATATATACACATATGTATATATATATATACACACACACACAGCAGACAAACACACAGTAAGTGAGAACAGACAGATATATATATACATATACCTATATATATACATATATATGTATATATATATATATATATATACATATATATATACATATACCTATATATATATACATATACCTATATATATATATATATATATATATTATATATATATATATATATATATATATATATATACATATATATATATATACATACATATACCTATATATATATATACATATACCTATATATATACATATACCTATATATATACATATACCTATATATATACATATATATATATATATATGTATATATATATATATATATATATATATATATATATATATACATATGTATATATATATATACACACACACACACAGCAGACAAACACACAGTAAGTGAGAACAGACAGACTGCTAGACAAACTTAAAAGGACAGTGAAGACTCTTTTCTCCCACATGTCTAGGAGCATGATGAAGAGACGATAGGCCCACATCTCAGCATTTTCACTTTAGTTTACCACAAAACCTACTGCAAAGTAAACGTGAAATATGGAACTGATCATGACCTGATTTGACATCACCGGTTTTGGTTTAAATATCACCCACCCTGACTGGTTAAAATGTAAAGCAGTAACACCACACTAATGTGCATCTCTTATACAGTCTCACACATGTCCCTTCCTCTTTTAAATATTCCTCTTCTTTGGTTTCTTGATTTCTGTTCTAGTATCCTAACCAATCAAGTTTTAAACCAGTTATTCATGTGAAACTGGCTGGACCTGTGTACTGGAGTACACTATAGTTTTTTGTTGGTTTAACTAGCTCTGGGGGAACACCATTCTTACTCTACTTTCACTATTTTCTGTGTTCTTCCTAAGTGTCAGACAGCTATTGATGCACAGGTGGCGGCTCTTGGTGTAAATTATACATGTGGTTTTCTTTTTACATGACTTTCTTTTTAACCAATATTAAAAGATCAATGGGGGTTACCAGGAACTTGACTTTACACGGTGAAACAGTGAACAGCGAAAAGTACCTACAGCTGGAAAGGTAGTCCCCGGTTCTGTGGTAGCAAAGGGACTCCAACAGCTAAATGGTCAAAGAAATTAGGGGAAATCTTACAGATTGAATCCTAAGACCAGCTGGGAAAAAACCCTTCCACCCCCAACTTCTACTTAACTTCTCACTACAGAAGGCGGAGGTGGGTCAACTTGCCTGGTCAAAATGTGAGGCAATTAATAGACAACAAGTTGACTCTATCCAGCAGCTCTTTTGGGATCACTCAAGCAGGAACAGTTTCAACCACTGGATTTATTTTCAGACAGAAACATTGCAGGGAAGCACCTTTCTATGAAAGATTGGTTTCAGGGTGTAGAATATATTTCTAAGTATTAGTCAGGTTTTTAGATTCCCTCCCATCCCCAGAGGAAAGATGTTGAGAAAAAAGCATTTATGTTCAACTTAAGTTAACTTATGTTAAACACTATTTCAGTATTGTAAGCATACTGCAGTTTTTTTCCCTATCTTTTATCATTAAACATCATTCAGCAAATACATCGTGAATGTTGTTTGTATTGCACAAGTTCTTAGGAGTTCTTCAAAAAATGGTTCTTCAGTTTTTCTAAGTAACTGACTAAAGTAGTACACCCCCTATCCTCCTTTTTCATCTGTAACCAAGCAAGATATGACTTAAACTTTTCAGTAACAAGCACCAGACAACAGGGCAGTGAGCAGCTCTCAGCCTAGAGTGCGTGTATGCGCTCAGCACTCCCTGTCCCTGAGAGCATTCTCTCCAGCTATCAAGTGTCCCTTATTAACCTGCCAGGTTGCACATGCCTTACTGAAGGTAGACAATGGAGTGACTGTATTTACTGGTGTGAGAAAAAAAAACAAGACTTAGTCAAAACCTAGTTAAGGCTGGACTGCAGCTATTTCCATGCGGCCTAGTGTCAGCCGGTTTCAGCCCTTTATGTGTTTGCTTCTCTCTTACTCTCTGTGCTGACATATACAGTATTATCACACAGACAAATTCCCAATAAAGCTGTTCTGATTTTCATGTTTTTCTGCTTCTGTTGCCAGACAATGGAACAAATATGAAATACTGACTGAAAGTGACTGGGCAATAAAGGCAACTTTCCTCTAAAGAGAGTAGCTAAGGTTTGTTCAAAAAGTTGAAAGAGCAACGAACCATGGTGAAACAACACTCAGCCAGCCAACCAATGGAGTAACGTTATTGGTCGGTCAGTAAGTCAGTCAGTCAGCAACATTTGTGTTTATAGTGCTCCTTTGAACAATTCATCCTCAAGAGATAACTAGCTACCTAGGCATGTTCAATAGAAATTTATAATATCAAGTTCATCAACAGTGACTTTCTGAACAACTATAATAGTTCGTCCATTTCACCTACTTACAATTAAAAGCAACTCAAAAAAGGAGGTGCAAGGAGGTGCTAATATATTTGATAGGCACTGTAAAATGAGTTGGTATTGCAATATGTATGTAATGTAACATGTAATAAATCAGTACTCAAACAATAAACGCCAATGTTGAACTCAGCGAACAGCAAAACGCAGACTTCCCATGTTAAACAGTAACATTGTGAATTTGTGTCTCTGCTCCTTTGAGTCACATGTATGCAACCAAGAGTAGGTAGCCTTGCTCAATCACACTTTCACAATTGAGGCAAATTTCCTGCTGAATGCAACATGACCTTCCAGTTGAGAGACCATCTCTGCAACCACAAATTTACTACTCCGCTGACACAATGTACAGGTACAGACTGCTGCTTTGCTTAGCACATGCTTTGTAATTCAACAACTTTACTACAGAGGATGTGGTGAAATGGAGGCAATGGAAGCCTAATGGTCAGAAAAAGGAGTTTGTGGGTGGAAGATGGCAGATTTAAATCCCCCAACCAATGAGGAAAAACCCTCCCTCTCCCCATTATTACTCTGTAATAGTGTGTTCTTAGTCAACCACCTTGGTTAAATGAAAGTGACAGTGATTTGGTTAAAAAAAAGAAAAGAACAGAGGAGTAAAGCCAACAAAAAAAGAGCCTTAGTTAAATGAAATACAGATAGTCATAATTACGAAATGGTTTATTTAAAATGACCTTTTGAAGTGGTCTAAAATTACTGGAAGCCCTGTCACACCTCATATGACAGCTCTTTAAGACTATCATTACCTACATCGGCCACCAACTCTTTCGACTGGCATTTGGAATCATGAAAACAGTCACAGTTTCAACCGCTGATTTAGAGTTGAAAGTAAAGCTGAAGTGAGACATCTGGTTTCAACAGGTATGTTTCCCTCTGTTTGTCAAATGATTTCTTTTTAGAGCTACCCACTTCCCCTCCCAAATGAGAGAAATTGAGAAAAGAATTTGGTGTGTTTTCATCACCTGGGTTTTGAAAAAATGAAAAAGGCTTCATGAAAGCTGAGCTACAACACAAAACACATCCATCACAGGAGTACAAAATCCATCAAGATTTAAAACAAGGTCAGTAATTAAAGTCTAATACTTTAAAAACAAACAGGATCTGATGATGATTGATTGATGATTTCAGCATCTGAAGGCTCACACACTGGTGTGTCATGGATTTGATTCATTCATCAGGCCACATAAGTCAGGTGGGTTTTCAAGAAATAATGAAACTGCAGCTCTGTCATCACAGATAATATGATAACTCTTATAAGGCTACAACTATCTAACTTTGCCTCAGTTTGTACAGTCATCACTGCTAACTAAACAACTCAGTGGACCAACTCTTGTGTTTGTGTATTCTAAGATTCTAAGATTTTAATGGTATACTATGACATATTAAACATTTAAAATCACAAACAACATGAAATATATAACGTAGGTAAAGAGAAAATAAAACACAGAATATTTTCCTTATGTGGAAGCACAAGTAAAATGATCTTTTAATAAAAACGTGTGATTTTTTTTAAATGTTCATTCTGACAATTGTGTTACCGATAACTACAAAATATGATGAGATGGTGCAAGATGGAAAGCCTCATAAGGAGAGCAAAGACAGTGTGAAAGAGGAAAACAATACAGACTTTCTTTTCTTGCATCATAAGATACATCTAATATCGATACTGTGTGACACTTTCTACTTTGGGAAATTTGTGGCAAACTTTACTTTCCTTCTTAGATGTTCTGCTAAGAAAGGAACACTTAAAATAAAACTGAGGGCTCATTTCAAATAAGAGAAGAACTCTCTCCAACTCTACTCTCAGAGTGTAAGCAGTGGGTCAAATGGTGTATACTTTATACTGGAATTATGAAGTTGTAAACATACATATACATATATATTACTATAACAGTAATATAAATGTTTTGGCTACCACTGGATATCATCTAAATACCCACTCATCCAGTGCAGGGTCACAGCGGGATGAAGCCTACCGTGGCTGACATTGTGTAGGAGGTGGGGCAAACCGTTGACAGGCTGCCAGGCTGACACATTTAAACAGCCATTCACACATCCACATTCACACCTACAGGTAATTCGCCACTTCGTCTAACCAGTGTGTCTTAAGCCAAGTATACCAACCCAATTTCAGAGATCTAGCAGAAATTAACTGTTTATTTCATTGTTTTTGATAAACACTATTACGCTGAGTCACTCAGTAACTAAGTGCAATTGAATAAGAAAGGTCAGACAGCAGGACATTAGGTTCATGTTTTGTCTTTCCTCTGTTCCAAGAAAATGTTATCTCAATATCTGATAATTATTATTTTGAGAGAGTCATAGCAACAGTCACTTCCCAGTAAATAATCAAAGAGTACTTATGATTATGTTGATATTCAGTTGATATTTTTGTCTTCTAATCTACACAAGACATTTTTCTGCTGCTGTAGATAATTCTGCACTTTCATTTTCTCAAATGTGACATTGCTGCTACTTCTTGAACTACTTCTATTTCAGATAAAGAAAAACTTTTAAAACACATGATACACACACACACACGCTGTAAAATACTACCAAATATTTAATGTTGATCAACTGATTTGATATCCACTGTTCCTATAAGTTCCTATCCCAATGTGTTGAATTTCTGTTTAAAGTAAGTTGAAACTATCCTTTATAAATTGTGTTTTTCTAAGGTTTAAGGTTTTCTGCCATCTTGCTTTTCCTGACACTGACATGGTGTTAATGACAAGGCCATGGTATTCATAAAGGAGCAGGTTGAGATGTTATGAAACAACAAGTTCTGATGGTGGTTTTGGTGAAACACCGCAAACAAGCGACAAGAAGAATTACGAGACCTGCAACAGACGGCCTGGCCTTCATACGGTGCTGATCTCAACAGTCTGGGATCATATGAAGAGACAGAAGATACTTAGATGCCTTCAATCCAAAGAAGAACCGAGGCAAGTTTTCAAGGGAGCTACCTGATAAGTACCTAAAATCTGTATGTATGTTTGTAGAGGAGAATGTTGGAGGAAGGATGGTCACAGCAAGTATTAAGTTGATTTAGTTTTACTATCGTTTACTGCACTTTGCATAAAGTTAACTAACAAATAAAAACTATTCATGGCATTATTTTTGGAAGCATCCTCACATTACTTTTAGAGCCTAAAACCTTTGCACAGTGCTATATTTCAGCACATTTTTAACTGTACTGGTTGTTGTGGTTGTGTCAGTTGTTTTCTCTCAAAACGTCTGTTTTTACGCAACCTTTGGATGAAGCCCAAAATTATTTGGCATGGAGGTGTAAGCTCTAGCAGACTTTGGCAAAAATATTCATAATAATAAATCTAATATGCAGGCCCTATCTTAAGGTAAAAGGTAGAATATTTACACCTGTATTTTCAATTGTAGTCACAACTTCAGTTCATCGCATCAAGGAGCTAAAAATGCATGCATGCACGTCGAAAAAAAAGAAAAAGAAAAAAGAAAAAAAAAAGATTTAACGGATTTGCAAAGTTTGAGCAGTGCATGTGTGAGAAAGTTCCTTCTCTCTGGTTGACATTACTGTGCAGTCGTACTTGTGATATCCTGCCTGACAGCAGTAACCACGTGCAAGTTTCCAAAACATCAACACACCTGTGTACATTAAGAGAAGAATGTTCAGGTTATCGTGGTGTGTGGGAAGCTGTGTGCATTGATGCTTGTGAGTGTGTCCGTATGCTCCTCTCACTGTGGTTGTCAGTGCTTGCATGTGCACGTGTCTTGGTATTGTTAAGATTGTACTCATACGCCTGTGTTTCAAAGAGAGTGAGTGTGAGAGAGAGAGAAAAAGGGAGAGAGAATTCCTGACATGTGTCAGATAAATATGCTGTAATTGTAGGTTGATAGAAGTTGTTTTTGGTGAATTGTAGGATTGGTTCTTACTGTTTTCCCCTGCTCTTGTAGTTATGGAGGAAAGTGTCTGTAATTTTCTTCCTTTAACCTTCTTAGATCATACTTTTACCGCACTAATCAGATTTAATTTTCTAACATTTCTTTTATGTTGTCCTTACCCATCCTAAAGTTTCACTCGATTTCCCAAAAGGATAAAAATGATAGATCAGCTGTGGTCTGATTATGAGAGCTGATGAGAGATTGCTTTTATGACTAACAGTGCAAAGCATGCCTCTGTTCCTCTGTGTGTGTCTTACTGAGGTCTAAGACATCGTCTGTCTTGATGAGGTCTTCAGGTCTGGTCAGAGGCAGCTGTGTCTCAGGTTCTCCCTGGAGCTGAAGCGACAGTGACCGCAACATGAAGAACACACGGATCGCCTGTGCAGTGATTGAAGAGGTCCCACACAAACACACACAGAAATGTCACGTTAAATCAAATATCCTGTCTGAAACTGACAGTTACAACAAACTATTGAAAAGGAATAAAAGAACGGCAGCGACTCAACAGAACTTGTTAGAAAAAAACATAAATGTTCTTATCACTGTTAGAATCAGGTGAATACATTTCATCTTTCATCTGAGCTTTGGCGTGCTTCCATCCTGTTGTCACTTGTTTATAGAATCGTTGGTTTTGGCAGAGCAAGAAACCAAAACAATGCAGCAACACAAGTCTTTGAAAATGTCAGTTATTATTATATAAGTAAAAATAATTTGGATTCAAAGCCTCCAGAAGAAACTCATATTTCAGCTATACGGTCTGATTTCCCAGGAATCTAATAAATGGAATATGGGATGAGTACGAGTGTGTGAGTGGACGCACCCTGCGTGTCTTCTCCACGTCTCCACAGGGCAGTCTCTTAACGAAGTCAATTCCAGTCAAAGGGGTGCCGGTGGGTGGCAGCAGTACTGAGGCGTCCATCATTAGATACTCCACGTTCAGCGGTTTACTCTGCAACATACACACATGTGCATTAGTCCAGACAAGCCCACGTACAACATCCATACCACCATCCTAATCCACACACAAAATAGCAGCAATGACATGTTTCAATTTTAAAGAGGGAGGAAAACAAACATTGGATGAAGGCCAACTAACCGTCATGCTCCGGTACTCATCTTCAAACATGTCCAGAAAGATTTCCTCTCCCTGTCATGGCATAGGAAATTGGAAGCCAGTTAAACATAACCCACAGTATTGAGTTCCACCCCCTTTATTCATAAAGCATATCTCTCAAGTTAAACAGGCCAGATGCATTCGTATGAAATAATAATAATAATAAAAATAATAATATATGTGTGTGTGTGGGGTCCAGGTATTACTCATACTGTGGGGACCTAAATCTGTTCACACAAGCACATTATGGGGACAAAAAAAATCCCCTTAACATAAATCATTATTTCATTGTTATATAAAAATAAATTAAGAAAAAAGGGCAAAAAAGTGCAGACACATCCTTTGTGTCTTATCACACATCTCCATGTAGACTCTGTTCTGAGCATATATGCTTTGTGTACCCACTCCTCTGCTGGTTGTCATGGGCTCACATCATGCTGCCCTGGTAAAAACAGCCACAACCACAGAAAATGATGACACATTACTGGCCAATCATGGTCTAGATATGGAAATGTATTTTTTCTCAAATCATGACCTCCATACAAAGAGAACATTAATGCAGAAACTTTGATGATCCTTAACAAGCTGCCGTTGTGTCTTCAAAAGATTATTTGCCCGGACTCGCTCTTTCATGTTTTCCTTTTCCTTTTGTCATATACACTATCATGAAACACTCAGCTGACTCATCTGCCTGTACATGCAGGGTGTAAACGCGGTGTATGGAAGTATGTACACTTGCACAACACATTCTGCCAAGTTTCATTTTCAGTGGGGACAATGATGTACAGACAGGTGACAAGTTAAAGGAAAAACTTGATGAATGAGTGAAGAAACACGGCAAATGCAGATGCCTCCAATGACCTCTGATCGTGTGCTCTGACCTTCACAGTCACCATATCTCAACCCAATTGAACACCTATGGGATTTTGGTTAGACAGCAATCTCCATCACTTTATTATCAAAACACCAAATTAGGAAATATCTTTTGGAAAAATGATGTTCATCCCTCCAGTAGAATTCAGAGACTTGTAGAATCAATGCCAAGGGACACTGAAGCTATTCTGGTGACACATGATTGCCCAACATCTTACTATGACACTTGTCGTAATAATGTTGCTTTTTCCTTAATTTGTCATCTGTGTGTTCTATTTGTTGCACACAGTAGACCAGAGACTTGCTAAATAAGGACAGTTTCTTTCCTGGAAATATGAAACTACCGCAACTACTGCCTCCTTCTTAACTTTAAAGCAGTATTTAACATTTATTTTGAGCTCTTTAACCTGCTGGTAGAAAGAGTTTAAAAACATAAAGTTAGTTACCAGATCTTTTTTCAATAGAAATGTTTGGAGTCAGCATATTGACTGTAGGTATTTTCCTAAATGGTGTAAATGAACTATGTCCATATACGCAACTGGACCATGAAAAGTCAGCAAGACTGAACAGTTGTGACTGATTCCAAAACCGATATCTAAACACACTCAAAGAGAAACAGAAAGCCCTGACTGAACTTTTGCCTATGTGTACAAATCCGACATTATATAGTAGATACTTTCGGTTTTACCTATAACAACTTCAGGGAAATGGCTTCAATTATAATCAGTAGATGATAATGAGTCACCTTTTTTGTGACACGGTACTGGAGAAGCACTGGCTAGAATACCAGAACGTCTGTTTGTCCATCTAGTTCCTTTTTCTCTCTTCTTCTATTCTCCCTAAATTATTGTATATGTGGTTGCCTGCTTGCTGTCTCTGAACACACCCAGAGAGAGGCAAGTTCTCAATGTCTGAGCAGCCAGAACAGCAAAAGTTCAAGTTTTTCTTGCTATGACGGTGTCAGTCTGCTTCTCTGAGTGTGTTTTCGCCGTGTGTGTGCGTGTGTTCTGGGTAGAAAAATGTTATTAAATTATATTACTGTGTACACTCACCTTGTAGAATCTCCTCAGTAAATGCAGACTTTCTTCTCTTGCACCCTTCAAGCACAAACATGACATATAAGCCATAATTCATGTGGCACATATTCAGAAATAAACACATCTCATCTTCATTAAATATAATGTACATTTTTTACATCATGGAACAGGGAAGAAATCGCCAATAATAATGTTGAAAATAAAGTCAAAAGAACTTTGTCAATGGTATCAATGCAACTAATAACATTGTCCCTATACCTAAACTGAACTCTCTGCTCAGTCTTTGTTTTATATTCTTATGGTTTTATGCACCACGAGACAGACATATTTTAGATTTTATACATTTAGATTTCAACTTTTACTCTACTGGAAGTTAATACATATTATACAAATCACATTTTTCCTTTTGATTCCTTGAAGCAAAAGTTCGACTCACTAATTTATTTGATTTATTATATTGCGTTCGTTTAATCCATACAAAAACCAAAATGTGAAAACCACAATTTGACTTTTTCCATTTCTTGTCTCTGAGCAGTAGGCAACTCCATGGAAGTTACTGTTTGCGGACAGATAGTGATATCAGGCTTCTCATCCAACTCTGTGCCAGAATGCAAATAAGCAATTTTCCCATAATGTGGCACTATTCCATGAAATATTACCACAATTCTTATCACTGGAAATAACAAAGAAATGCCAAATTTGCAATTCAATTTGTGGGCTGTGGACTGTGCCAACAGACTCATTGAACACCAGGCCAATTACCATTAAAGTTTTATTCAGAGTAGGTAATTGAGTAAGTTACTGTGAATCTTGTTAACCAACTGCTGTTCCTGAGAAAGGCTGGCCAGTGATATTCTAACTAATGGCAAATCTCTCACTCAATAGGAATCGGATATGATGTAATTCAACTGCCAAGTAATGTTGTCACTTCTCTGTTGTGTTATGGGAGGCAAGGAAGGATGGTTATGTGAAACCAATGTTCTTCCTACAGTGATATCGAAACTACTTTTAGATATGGTAATCCTTCAACAATGAAGCAGTTTGTGATTTACACCGAATAAACTAAACCTGCAAACCTGGAAATATTTAACGGTGTAAAAGGTTTTAAATTCTCTCAGCAGAAACCCCCATAAATGTTAGTTACTGATAGCAGTAGGTAAGACTTCGAAAGACCTGTCAGCAAAAATGATTGTAAAATGACCAAGGGGGGAAAAAAAAAAAAAAACCACAGATGCATTAGCACACCTATTTCTTGTAACTGTGTGAAGGAAGGATGAAGGAGTGCAGAGAAAGAGAGGGTGGGGAAGATTACAATGAAGTGAAATTAAAATTCGCAGAAGGATGAGAAAGAAAAATCAAGTGCTGCTCAAGCAAGTAGCAGGAGAGGGAGTCAGAGGGAATAAATAAAGAAGAAGACGACAGTTGGGTGAGATGCCATGTGTGGTTAGGACAAAGGAGAGGAAAAGGGAGGTCCGACTATTCAACGTTTTCAAACCATCAACTGTACACTATATGCTGAAAAATGTTGTGGGTCATAACCACAAATGGGCACTCGCTGAGAAAACCTGCTGCTATGGATTCTGAGGAAGCGATAATGTTAAATGGAAAGATGCCGTTTCACTGCAACGGAACAAAACTTCTGGTACAAGATCCAACTTTTAACCTGCCTGGTCTGACCCACTGATACCTGAAATTCTTTTTGTTAAATGACTGAGTCTGTGTGTGAGTGATATGTTGATGGGATGGTTTGTATGAGGGGAATCATGTACATATTTGAGTGTGCTGTACCTCCAGGCAGGCCAGATGAACGTCTTTGATTATACAGTGGTTTCCAGACAGCACAGACTGCTTTAATAACAGGCAGCTCAGCTCCAGAGTAGCTAGACGCACTTTACCATCTATATACACAGAAATACATGAGTTAGTAATGAGGTTAACTAACCTGTGGTTCCATAGTAGCTTATCAAAACAAAGTGTGTGTGTGTGTGTATGTGTGTGTGTGTGTGTTACCTGGCTGTGCTGCCTGGCTCATAACTCTGATTAATCTCTCTACCAGCACTAGGCTATAGGAGCTCCTCTCCTGGTCAGGAACTGGCAGCTGCAGCCGCTCCAGAAGATCACGGTTTATACCTGCACATGGCAGGCAGATGTTGCATGCACATTTACTCTTAAAAAAACTGAACACTGTGACGTTTGGAGGTTTGTTCAAAATAGATGTTAGTGGGATACAGCAGAATGTCTCGTCTTTAGTCCTGATGTCTACCCCAAAATCATCTGAGGTGTAACTTGACTAGTTAGCTAGCCTAGCTTCCTGTTGCCCTTTTGCAGATATAATGTTTACAACAGCCAACAACAGCATCACAGTGTGATCACATTAAAACTCTTAGGTAAACTGCATTATATATCTAGCAATTCAACTCTGTAATTAGTCAATGACCTATTCTACCTTGAGCCATAACAGGTCCAGTAAAAGTATATTAGGTTACACAGAACTTAAGCAATGGAATACCGGACCATAGATTAGTATCAGTGGTATCAGAGAGGAAGTGAACAGTACAAAAAAAACCCTCCTTAAATTAAGTAGATCCTCTGCACAGTCATGGACCTACAACATGATTATCATATGGTAAGTAACTGCCCACTGTGCTGCCGCTGTATTTTATTTTATTTTATTTTATTTTATATCAAGTGCAGCACAGTAGAACAACAGAATCAATGTGTAGAAATGAACAGAAAGACTAACCTTTGCTGTGTGAGACCGCATAAAGCAGACAGAGGACAAACAGGGCATGGTAGTCATCACTGGTGCAGTCGAGGGCACTGTACACCATGTCTAAGAATGGCCTGCAGATAGAGAAAAAGTGTCAAGTTATCAATCCACACTTCTGTCTTTCAGTGTGTTCAGATATGTGCATCGATCTACCTGCTCCTCTGTGCGTGTGTGCGGGTGGCTGCAGCGGTCTTCTCCTCATCGGTGATGTTCTGCTCTGTCAGCTCTGACACCATACACTTCTCCATCACCACCATCTCTATCTCTGCACGTGCACACACAAACACGCACGCACGCGCACGCACGCACGCACACGCACACACACACACACACACACACACACAAATGGCATAATTAAGTGTCCATAAACATGAAGTTTTTTTGTTTTCTTATTTTGAATACATACTACATTCACATCAAACACCCTCAACAGAAACACATCAACAGTACATCACAGCTATCAAGTAAAAAATGGGCTGTTTTTCACCAGTGATTATGAATGTACAGTCTGAAGTGCTTCCTTCTCAGCCTTCACTGGTTTAAAAAGCGATCAAATGTATTGAAGCAGCAATACTGATCACATGTCTGCTTAATACTGATTAGAGAACAAAATGCACAAAACTGACTATCTGATTTTTACATTCAAATGTAGAGGAACCATGTAGTGTTGGTAATGTTTCAACCAACAGCCTGCCACCTAAGTTAGAAGTTATCATCTATCCTGCAAAAAGTTTCTCTTTGCTTATCGATCAGTTGAAAAGGGTAGGTGTCATTTTCCACCACAAATGGTACATGTTTTGTTTTGAAACTGTTTGTTCCTCTGCAGCCCACGATTTTGTTTTAATACCCATGCTGTCAAAAACAAGTCTGTGCCTTTGAACCTTCAGAGGCGTCAGTTTGTGAAGATCATGTAGCCCTGCACAAAAACTCTTCTCTGAAACAAAGTCTAATCAGTCAAAGTAAAGAAGGAATCATTTCAGATGATTGAAATGATCACATTTTTTACTTTACACACAAACACTCACAGACGGATACTGACAAACACACATGCACACAGAACAAATGTGAGAGACAGGCGGAGAGGTGAGGAGCACAGGATGGATGGTGTGTCACCGTGGAAATGGACAGTCGGCTGCCATGGAGATTGTGTTGGACATGTGATCAGTGGTAGCCATGGTAACCATGGGGAAATTAAAAGGCGCTTAACACGAGAAGCAGCAAAAAGAGGGAGGCCTCATCTCAAAACTAGCCAAAGAGGAATTTTGAATTAAACTTTCTTTATTTTTATGTTTTTCTTCTGCATTTTCTTTTAACCTCAAATGTAACAGGTTTTCATTCTAAAAACAGGTAAAAGTTGTTTTTTAAACACTCTTCTGATGAAGAGGCAGCATAGTCTCATTTGAATTTTGCAACACACTGCAAATGCATGCTAGTGACAGCAACAGTCATGTGCACATTGAATTAAACACTTAAAATGCCAAAGCAGAAAAGCAGAGCATATTTACAGTAAAAGGTAAATTGCTATCAGCTGTTAAGTTATTCTGTCTTTACTGGCTATTCTGTTAGTTTCTCTCTTTTCTGTTTGGAGACGAGGGCTGCTGCTGTGGTAGCTGTTGGGTAACCAGGGTGCATCATGGGAGACTGTGTCTGATTGATGGGAGTAAAGGAACACTCACAAACACAGTCCTGTACTGCTGTGTCCAGTGAGACACACACTCACCTTCCGCCGTCTCACCACTCGCTCTGCTTCCCTTAGAACTCCCACCTCCTCCTCCTCCTACTCCCTCTGTACCTTTTCCCTTCTCCCTCTCCCGGCCTCCCTCCCTCTCTCCTCCTCTGCCGTTGTCATCCCAGCTCTCCTCTCCTCCAAGTCCGCCGCTTCCTCCCCCTCCCCCAGCCCTTTCATCGTCCTCCTCCTCGCCCAGGTTCTTGTAGTTCGGCCTCTTCTGGGTCCTCTTGCGGCCACGGTGGCGGGACAGCTCCAGGGAGCGCTCCAGAGACTCCAGGGGCTTGGTGAACCGACGCACGCCTCCCGCACTGGCCTGGGAGGTTGGAGAACGACAGAGAAGAATTAGCGTGGCAAGGGTATGAGACAGGAAGACGTAACAAGCCAGGAAGTGAGGGACACAGACCAATTATTTAATCAGCTTATCATAAAATCATGAAAGTGTTTTTTTATTATGTGCTTTCAAAGAGGTTTTTTGTGATGAATACACAAGAGAGATCATGGCTCAAAACAAGTGAGAGAAGGAGGGGTTGATTTTGTCAGTTATTGATATACATAGAAGATAACAACCGTCCAGTTTCCAGAAAGCAATATCACTGCAACCCTTTACCGGTAGATGTGCATGTAAAAAGAAAAACAGAACACATGAGAGCGCAAGAGACACAAGCAACCACAAAAACACAGATATATAACTGATGTGCTTATACCTTCTCACATATGCACACAAACATGGTGCCTTACAGTAAATCCTTCCTGCACTATCATGTTAAAACACAAAAGTCACTTCCTCCCTGACATACATTATCAGACAGAATGACCACACACACACTCACACACACTAACGCATGTACACACACATGGTGCCAAAATGACCCAATAAACTGATGCAGTGTTTGTACTATCACATACCATCAATTACACACGCACGCACACACATAGGCTAAATTGTATATTCAGTTTAGCACACTGCATCAAAACCTCTCCTTTTCCAGTCATCTTAGGGCAAAGTTCATAACACAACTAGAGAGCTACAGTGTCCTTCCCAATAACTGTGTTGTAATCATTCACAAGCTGACAGCTCATTAGTCAGTTTACACAGCACTGTCTCACAGCCTCTGTGGTAATCGCCAATAGATTTTAACTCACTCTTCATTACATTGCAGGGACAATCTGCCTGACGGTGAAATAACGTCAGGCAGGATTAATCGTAAAGTTAAAACAAGTGGACCTGAGAGAAGGAGGTTTTTAGTTTGCATTCTCCAACTTGGTGTAGAGTCCTGGGGCGTGGAAACACAGGCTTTGACCATAACACTGAGCATGAGCAGTCAACATTTGTTTCTTGTACACTTAAACAACTAACTTAACAGTCTGCGGAATATTCTTATTTGCTATCTTTCAAAGAGTTAGACGAGGTGATAGAGGTATGGAGCTACAGCTAAGAGCAGGGAACACAGCTAGCATGGCTCTGTCCAAAGTTAAAAAATACACTTACTAGCAACTGCTAACAACTTTATCTATCCATCCGTGCACCTCTGTGCAGTACCTCACTGGCTGTTTGCCTTGATATGAGAATGGTAGCAAGGGTTAGATTTCCCAAAATGCTGAACTATTCTTTTAACAAAATCTTAACTGCAGGGGCAGGTGTCAAGTAGGTAGGTAGGTTGCGTCAAAATACTGAGGGAGAAAAAAAAAAAAAAAAAAAACGAAACAGGGAGCTGGTCTCAGGAAAAGCTGCCCTGAAGGAGCCGAAGGCCAACAAAGAGCTCAGTCAGAAGCAAGAGAAATGAAACTCAAGGCTCTGGAAGATCAGCAGAAGTGTGAGCTGGCAGCAAAGGATGCAAGCTTCAAGACAATACAGGGGGAGGGGAGAGTGGTTCAATAAAGTGAGCCACATGGAAGAAGCTCCTGAGGCAGCACAGCACTGAGCTTCATGTACATCAACTGATAATTTTGCTCTGGAAAATTACTAATTGTAACAGCTTGTTTATGGTTGATTCGAACAGGGAAAATACTCAATATACTATGTACAGTCCAAAAGTCTAAGACCACTCAATGGGAAAGTGGCTTCACACTTTTGAACCTGACTTTATGTTCTCTGTCTGTTTTCAGGCGCTTGTCCAAAAGACAAGGAGAAGGCAGATGAAGAAGAGGAGAAAGGAGGGAAAAAAGCAAAGAAGGTAGAAAAGAGATTGGAAACTGAGAGGGGAGGGAGGGGAAAGACAAAAACGAATAGGAAAGCGAAGGAAAAACTAAAAAGAGAAAAGGGGGAAAAGGAGGAAAGAGAGAAGAGAGGGAAAGAAAGACAAGGAGCGTGAGGAGAAGAAGAAGAGGAGAGAAGTAACCCTCTCCCTCCTTCCCCTACCCCCCTCATTCTTCCTAACAATCCCCTACGCCAATCCCTTCCCAATAACCCCTCCACCTCATTCCCTTACCGTATTTCCCATGCTAGCAGCAAAACACAGATACACACACAGGAAACAGCTGTATATGATAAGCTGCCGAAAAAAGGTATCAATACTGTGACTTACAGTAAACTGAGTAATCACAATGATAATATTATTAACCACTACCGGCTATTCTAATAATACAATTTCCACTCACAGGCAATTTAGAGTTTGATTCACTTCCCTTGAGTCAATTGTCTCTAGACCGGCTTTAACACAGACTGCTGGTAGTCTAGCAAATAGTACTGAGTAATTTCTAACTTTGACTGTTCTACAATTTAACTTCTACAAGAATCTGATTAAAACATTATTTCAGCTGATGAGAACAGTGCACTTCAAACACCATAAACTGATGCAGCTGAGATGCTCAGGCAAAACAGAAATGTGGCTGAATGTGGTGATGTTGTGCGGATGTCGGAATAACCAGCAAGAAAATCTGTTGTGGTTGGTAGATTTGTTTAACTGCAACTGTATTTGGTTTAAATTTAATTACCTATCGGATTGAACATGTATTTGTATGTACGCATTTGTCTGTGTATGTAATGCTGTGCATGTTAAGAACGACCACTGAGGATACAAATAAACACATAAATACTGTCCAGCTGTGCTGCAAAATAAGGGGATTGAATAAAAAGCCTTTGTTACAGAACACAAAGAGGAAGAATATCAGGTATCTCACACGGAAACTAAGTGGCCCTATTTCACTGAACTTCTTACACTCACACAAACCACCAAACACACACATACGCAGGTGAACACATGCACACCTAATGCACGGACTCAGAAGCTGTAGTCCCAACCTCCTTATTCAAATTTTTGCCAAGAACAGACTCAGTTGCAGTTTCTCAGTATCCACATTCGCTGTGTGCCACCTGAATCAAAACCAAAAGTTACCTTACATTACACAACCCCTTGTGCTTCTCTTTGTCTTGAAAGGAATAAACACTAAAGAACTCATTTAAAGGTTCAGCTCAGTCTCTAGAGAAGTATTCACAGAAATATTCTTTAATAAGTCCGTGAATAATAAGACAATACAGGAAAGTGGTTGTCAAATATACAAATATGTCCTAATGCTTTGTGGCTCAGACTAGGTCAATCCTAATTTTAGATTATTATTCCTAATAAGGTTACAAGAAAAGACTTAGCAAGCTAATTTTGACAACTAGAAGAAGAACTAGAAGTCTTTTTAATAGCCAGCCAGCCACACTCTAAAAACATAGACATCTGTATAATCTCTCTGTATCACTAGGTACGTCTGAGCAGGACTGTACTGTAGCTGCTGCTGAAAACAGTGTGTATGCTGTCAGACATAAACCACAGACTAGTATCAGTGTGTGTGTGTGTGTTGCACCTGTTAGCTGACTATGTTCTGGTAAACCGCTCACACTCTGAGCCAATGCTGAGAAATTAATGGAGGTCAGGGAGCATGTAAGACAAGCCTACACACATGCTCAGGCAAACCCCTGCACAAACACACCTGGTAGTACATCAAAATAGGGAACCATTTGCAGGTCAAAGATAAACTTTAAATGCATACAACTAAAAACAGTTGAATGTAATTTGGGGGTAAAAAAAAGAAAAAAAAAGAAAAGAAAAAAAAGATTGTGGTGCACACATGCAAATGTTGACATCATATAAGTAACTGGTGCACTTGCAAGTAAACACATATACGAAAGAGAGAGAGAGAGAGAGAGAGAAAAAAAACGCTTCTTCCAGGAAAGAGATCTGGGTTAGGTGAGCCAGCTCAGTGTTCCATCATGTGACCTAATTTCCTGCCACATCACAGACAAACAGGAAGTGCCATTTGACCACCTGCGCAGAAACAGCACCCATGCCTCATCTGTTTCATCTACAATAAATCAAACAATAACAGAACAGCACGTCTATCTGATGTGGCAAACACAACACAGCAATCACACAGTAAAAAATCTCACCATCACCAGGAACTGTCATTTGTTTTTTTTTCACAAGAAATTTTGCACTAATGCAAGGTAACCTGTTGCCCACATGAACTATGCATGCAAGTGAACGCAGCACGAATGTATGTATGATGTATGAGCATATGCAAGCAATGAACACAAAAACAGACAATGAGAAAACCATATGTGGCTCCTAAACGGAGAAAAGGAATCATTCAAGTTAACTTATGGCTCCTGTTAAATGTTGTTTTTCCTTTGGAGGAAGTCAAGCCATCAAAGTCTCTACGCAGGCTGCTTGGCAGAAAAGCAGTAAAGAACAAATAAGGTGAAAAGACACAGGAACTAATGTAGAAAAATGAGCAGGATTAGCTATACCAAGAAAACCATGACTGAAACAATCTCAAGTCTATTTCCTAAAATTCATGGCTTCTGTGTACTTCTTCTCTAATCTTTCTAAAACTGCTACAGTAATGGTTACAAATGCAACATGGCACCTTTAACATCCACAAAATGCAGAGACAAGCACTGCTGAGTGAATAGCTGGCACGCACTAGTCTGGATCTGGCAGCCTCCTGTTGTGGTAGGCCAACATTGCCAAGACATCACACCTCAACTCACATTCACTGAAAAGGTAGGCTGCTTCTTACAACAGCTACAGGTCTAGGACACACACATACATAAGCACACACACACTCAGCACAGAGAATAACCACAATGATTCTCAGAAACGCTCACTACTTCAGTACACCCACCTGGCTTTACACACAGATGGTCAAAAAAATCAAGAAGCAGAGGAGGGGGGATGAAGGAAGAGAAACTGAATCACGGGAGGAGAGAAAAATGGGAGGAGGAGACAGTTAAAGAAATGAGAGGTGAGGGGACTCAGATGGGGAAGGTAAGGGGTAAGAAGGGGGAGAGGAGAGGGAAATAACATGACACAAACGTAGATAAAAAGGGACATTCAGAGAAAGATGTTAGAAAACAGAGAGGAAAAAGCAGACAGAATGTTTCAATCCACGGCCTGGACAGAAGAGAAGCTGGACTTGAGGAAGATAGTGTTTTAATAATGGAAAGATGAAAAAACAGTGTCAGTAATTTGCATATTGCTGCCTTGATGTGGGTGAATCATGGAGAAAACCATGACCCCGCGATCTCATAACCACCTACACGCACTTCTGGAACTCCTCTTAGTGTGTGTATGCTTATGCATGCACACGCGTGCATGCATGTATCCATGTGGTTTCTGGCGTAGGTGTACTTGTGTGCATTTCTTGTTTGTGTGATGTACTCCCAGCGTATGAGTGTTGGTTGCTCCTTTGCGGTGGGAGTCTATATCACAATGTGCAGTCGGCTGTGTGTGTGTGTGGGTGTGTGGGTATGTGTGTGTGTTTGTGTGTGTGTGTGTGTGTGTGTGTGTGTGTGTGTGTGCTAGATATTATTGTGTTTCTTTGCATGATGGTCTGTACAATGTGTTATTAAGCTTGTTTGAAGTTGTTTTTTCTAAGTGTGTACTTGTGTGTGTGTTTTACCGTGTTCTTATGTGTGCTGTGTATGTCTGTCTGTGGGGTGAAGACAGACAGGTCCCCGTTTAGAATAACGTCAGCCAGGGCGTTGACCAGTGGCTGATAGTGGATGATCAGGAACACCTGGAAAGCACAAAGACAAGCTTGAATTACTTGTCTTAACTGTGTCAGAAAAAACTCTAAAACAAGAACCTTAAACTGATGAACTGAATGTAATGTCGTATAGACAATGTGAGAAAACGTACAGCGAAGTTAATAACTCAGCCTGAAAATACATTCCGAGCAATGTAAAAACCATATCATCGGTATAAAACTGCGGCAGAAAGTGTATGATCTATTTGTGTGTGTTGCTTACTTGAGACAGCAGGTAGAGGGACACCTGAGGGTTGATTTTTCGCTCCTCAGACTGAAAAAACAGAAAAAATAAAGGCCAGTCAAGGTCACATAAGTACATTTATGTACTGTTGAGTAGCTAAAAATGTGTTACTACGTGAGGTCAGCAAAATTATTTTTGTAAACTATTCAATGTAACACACTGTAAAAGGTTTTTATGACATTCATGTCTGATAATTATTTGCAATCCCTGTTCAGTTTCCAGAGATCATACCTTATAAATGCAATGCTATGTTGAACCTGAATGGCAAACATCTGTCATCACTTTAGCATGTGAACACACCATGAGGAAAGACATGATTTTAACATTATTATAACAAAGTAACTAATGAAAACCAGTGTGTTTCATTATGATGAATCAGCTCTGTTGAGAACGTTTCAAGGCACTGCAAGTTGATTTTGATAGTGTGCTAATATGAAATGAAACCAGTGGGCCCATGGAAGTTCGGGAAAACACATTTAAAAACTACAGCGTCATCTCCATGAACTGGAAAATGGATGTCAGCATTGTGGAGTAAGTTGTAAGCACATACGGAACAACTACTGGTATGGTCCTTGAAGTCATTCATCAAGCAAAATGACAATCATCCATTGGGTCCACCCTCTCAAATGTAAATTGACTGCTTTTGTTTGTTTTATATCATTGTAAATGAAGTATCTTCGGGATTTTGACTGCTGCTGTATCAAAAGAAGTAATTTCAAGAAGTCACCTTATAGTGGGGCTTTTTTTTCTGAAAATAATCACCACATTAATCAACAGTGGAAACAATCATTAGTTGCAGCCCCAAATGAAGAAAAAACGTGAAAAAAGTCACGTGTGGAAAAAAAAAAATAGTTGACACATCAAGACACACTTTCTCTGACGTGTGTTTAACACATTAGCTTATGGAGAAACACATACACGCAAATGTGTTATTACACGTCATTTACTAAGAAGTCTGTATTAACAAGGTCTAGAAATGAATGTCATTGACACCCTAAAGGCTTTCTGCTATTGACGTCAGTGTAACACAATTCATCTAGACACATGCACATGAGGGTAACGCACCGTCTCGGGGATCACCAAAGAGTACACATAGAGGGGCAAGAACAGACGATTAAGGAGGTGGTCCGTCAAAACGTCATTAAGGAATTCACAGTTGATAATGAGGATGTCATTCAGGTAGTGGAGGTGGTCAAGGTGCTCTGCTACCAGGTCACTTAACTTCCCCCTGTTCTTATGTCTGGGACACGAGAGAGAGAGAGAGAGAGAGAGAGAGAGAGAGAGAGAGAGAGAGAGAGAGAGAGAGAGAGAGAGAGAGAGAGAATGTAACAGTGAAGCTATAACAATAAAAAGGAATCATTATGTACATGCAGATATACAAAATAGATTTTTCTAACTTTAAATCTGCATAAGAAGAAATTAAGTCTATATTGAATGATTTCACGACGAATAGAAAATAAATGGCCACCAATATAATATATATATAATAAAGCTATATAATAATACAGTTTATACAATCAACTAATATATAATCATACACCGTGCCCTTGTATTTCAATGTCATCTAATGTGCACCAGCATAAAACAAGAGACAGCCCTGACCCCTAGAGGCTGCAGTGAGAATCACACTGAGAAACACTTAGAAAGATAGAAAGATAGATGGATAGATAGATGGATAGATGGCACTCACTCCTCATCTGTCTGCACACACTTGTCCAGTTCGATGACATGGCTGCCAATGAACCACACCAAGTTGCTGAAATATGGGACTGCTGTCTTATCTCGGATGTAGTGCAGCATGTGCTGGTTGTCCACTGGAGAGAGGAGGGTCAGGGAGAGAAGGTGTTATGAAAGCTGCCCATGGTGTCGAATACAGATACACATACACACTCAGACATACTCATATATACACACTCTTAGTGATCCCAGAGAATTACCAGAATGTGACACTTAAATATGATTCAAATAACAAAAAACCATTTAAATTAAGAGGCAAATTAAGAAAATTAACAAAGCACATGAGGTCAAATTAAATACAGGAATTGGTTGGGTCAATCCAATTTTTTGATACAAAATAAAAGGGAATACCAGTGGAGTGGGATTAAGAGGAAAGCCAGTCTGGTTTTAAATTGAAACAACAGCTTGACCAGCGCGACTCGGGCTTCTCACCCTGTATTAGACAAGTGTTTTACCAACTGATTTTTCCTTGCCTGTGATCTAAGCCTACGCTCACCAGCACGTCAAACCCACTGATGATTTCATAAACAGAGCTGTCCTTAGACAGGAGAAAGATCTGAGCCTGATTTAGTCCTATATTAGTAACAGTAAAAACTTCACTAGTTGTATTAAGATTCACAAGATTGGTCATATTGTAATATAAAAAAATTTAATAAAATCACACAGGTGCAAAGGTCAACGCTGCACAAAGGTCTACAGTATTAAAAGCCCTAATATCAACAGGCCAAATTTGTTGTTTTTGCAAAGGTGTCAATGTTAGTAGCAAGTAGTAATCCCTGCAAGACACACTACAAGAACATTTATGAAAGTAAAACTACGGTGCAGAAATATCTGAGACATGTATAGTTCAGTGCATTTCTTTAATCTGTCTGGACTAAGAGCCGACTTTAGTTTAACACACAGGGCAACTCAGGGAAAACCAGAAAGTGTTGACCATCACAGGAGACATCTGAGAACCAGATTCTGACACTTGCGTTCTGTGACCGGCAGCTTAACTGACTTGAACTGGGAACAGCCCTGGTGCAGTGACACTTTCAACTGCAAATAAAAGCTGGCTGTAATTTCACAATGCCACACAGGTCAAACGGAGACAAGTAACAATTGAGCAGCCGAATCAAATTAATTGAATTACATAATATCAGAAAACAAATGGACAAATCACAAGCTGCCACTACTCAGAGTCACAGTTTCATTCCAGCTTAATCCATTGGAGGATGAACTGAGAATTGATGCAGAGGGAGACACTGGCTCAGTGACCAGTGACCAAAACTGTCAAATCCATCACCAAAATAACAAGCAACATGTGCGGCTCAGCTGAATTTAAGTCTGTGGAAAGATTAACCCAAGAAAAACCAAATTAAAAAGGCATGCAGGTTTTTCTGCGTGTATGTAGCTGGCTGATACAGAATGGTCTACAAGAACAAGAATTGCAAGGATATTCATACCAGTACATTTATAACAAATACACCATTAGGAACAAATAGGGCTGGGTATCAACAAACAGACATGTGATGCTTAATAATAACTCATTTTAATTTTTGTAATAACTTTCAATTGGAGGCATTAAAATCAGTCCATATGACAATGCTCCTATTAACGCCAACTGATATTTAATCAGCTGACTTAGAAAAACACTGACATCACAGGTGTATAGGCTAATAGAGTATAGTAGAATTGTATCTTCATCGATATACTGTATGAACCACAGGTAAAGGTACGAAGAAAATAACAACAAAACATGTTTTTACAATACCCAGCCCTAAGATAAAGACTGAATGAATGGAACCAACTTACATGAAACTGGAGTTAGGCAGATGGGGCGCGCAGAGGGAGGAGGGAGGAGGAGAGAGACAAGGAGAGGGAGAGTAGGAGGGGTGGTTGTTGAAGAGGAGGAGGGAGGGGGGGGAAACAGACACAGGGTTAATGTGAGTAAAGGGGTGGCTGTGGGGGCGGGTGGGCGGGAGGGAGGGGGTGGTGGTGGTTGGGAAGGACCCTGTAGGTATCTTAACAAACAAACTGCAAACAATGGTACACAAGGAAAAGGAATATATACGTACGTCACCGTGACGCTTGCACTTATTTCAGAATTTTTGCAATGTATTTTCTTTGTAAAATGTCAACACGAAACAAAAAAAAGCTGATTATGTTTGACATCTTAACACATGAAACCCTCTCAAATACCATTTAATCACTGCACCGCGGAAGTGCCATTAAACAAGTAACATTACCAGAAATAAAAACCTAATGCGGTAGCATAACTGGACTGAAATATATTGACACTCTCTTAATTAGTCTCGATGCTGAATAAAATCCTTTTCCAGGTTGTCATTTGTTGCAGTGCAATGTCCCAAGGAATCAGTAGGAAGCATCAAACAGTGACATGTTTAACATTATGATGCCGAAAACATCATGGATTAATTTAAAAAAAAGATGAATTATTTTTCCATTATTATTTTAATACTTTTCCCCACAATAAATCGCAGCTTTTATATCTGTATGTCTTTTTATCTTCTGTACAGCACTTCCAACTGCGCTATAAAAATAAACTTCCCTTGCCTTTCACTTGCATAAAATCACAATGTAATTAATATTCTACATTTCAGCAGTGTAGTATCCTTTACCACCAGTCAGGGTTGCGGCAGTGAGTTGATGCTTCCCTCTTAGACAGATTCCTTACTATAGCATAGCCAATGGCCAACCCAGCAATGATATACAGTATTCCCCACACCACTAAGTTACTTCATTAATGACTTGTATTTCTACTGTGGTAAAAGTCAGTTGTGCCAAATGTAATGACGTCACTTTTGGGAGTAACACAGTCAAGACTTTACGGACAATGTAAGAAACCGAGGTTGTACAGTACAGTAAGTGTTACATGCAGAACGAGACATTCAAGTACATAGACAGACAGGAAGCCGTAGTTGATGTGCTGCAGTGACTGTATGTTGGGGCAATGTTATGTTATATATAGTGAAGAGAAGCGTGATGTGAGAGGAAACCCATCCAAAGCACCACCCGCCTCCCCAGCAGTGACAGCAACCAGCTCCGAGGCCTCGAGGAGCGCAGAGAGGTGGCAGGAAGGAGAAGCAGAGGCTGACACAGCACAGTGCACAAAGCAACGCAGCCATCGGAACCGTCCTGCTGTTTACGGACCCACAGCGTCACTGCTGTACTGCTGCTGCATTCTGCAGACTCAACATTTACTGTAGCTTGAAATACTTGCAGTGCTAATGCCCAACAGATTTACTGGTGAGAGGATTTCACCATTTGCATGCTGGCTAGTGTTGCTAAAGAATTAGCTCATTTCCAGTTAGTAGATATGCGAATGTGAGATCAGTGAAGCGGTGATGCTGAACCTTGTGGTTATGCTATACTAGCAAAAAAAACGTGCCTGCTGATTTATATGTGGTTGAATTATGACAACTAACTTCTGAATTCATTATGTCTGACAAACTCACCATGTGCAATACCTAACATACACCAACTGCAATAAATTTCAGCTATTTTTGATTTATTTAAATATTTGACCTGAACATACTTGAACATCATTATCTATTATTTATCTTTTTTTAATTTTTAGTATTTGAAATTTTTTACTGTCCACTTTGCTGCTGCATGACTGCAAATTTCCCCAGTGTGGGACAAATAAAGGACTAACCACATCTCAATCTTATGACATAAGTATAAAAGTAATGACAGTAACTTAGCAGGAGTTAACAAGAATAATACAAGAGAAGATCATAATGACAAGACAATCAATAGATTGCAGCTGTGATTTGTGAGTAAACTTAAAAAAAACAATCATGGGTGAATATCCTTATGACTGCACACAGAAGCAAGGGAAAATGTTTAAACAAAAAGCAGATGTTACTGATATAATGACGAAAGTGGCTTGAGTGGCTTGTGCGTACAAGATCCCGAGAATCTGAATGAATTTAAAATATTTCTACATATTTTATATAACTCTGCCATGTCAGATGAGTGTTAGGGGTTAACAGCTTTCATCTGTCAAGTTATAAGTAAATATTTACTGAATTTCCAGTCTGTGTTGTAGACCTGCTGTCTGGGATATCACTCTATTGTGATAAAAAAGCAAGAAACACTTGTAGCTGCTCTAAGTGCCACTTAGAGACATTTGAAATTCTTTGACTCTTAATACGGTGCTGTAAATATGAACAGATTAGTTGCAGCACCTTTGGAAAACTTAACAAAAAGTGTTAAATGATACATTAAAAGGTAATATTTGGACTACATTACATTCTCTTTTATTCAGACTGATGTTTTATCACTTACAGTAGAAGGCAACAACACATTTCAGGCCAAAATTCAGCAGACTGTGTACTTGTGTGTGTTTGTCACAGCGTTACCTGTTAGTCATGCTCATGCACCAGAAGCAGCAGCAAGAAGAAGAGAGTACAAAGAGAGACGGCAGGCAGTCTCAACATCCCATGAGTGAGTGTGTGTGCGTGTGTGTATGCGTACGTGTGTGCATGGTTAGCATGTGCGCATGCGAGTTCCTGGCACTCACCTTTGTAGACGTTGAGTGTGATGGTGCGGACTGCGATGCGGACCATGCTTTCAGGGTGGTTGAAAAACTTAATGGCCTCGGTGTACAGGGCAAAGTCATTAGTGTGCTGTGTGTGGGAGACAGAGAGGGGGCGCCGGTGAGCAAGGCACGGCATTGTGCCGCCGGGGCTCAGGCCACAAACAGTCAGGGAGAGAGAGAGAGCACGTAGGCTGCCATGTGGGCAGCATAGCATTTTAACAAGAAAGGGCTTAATTATTTTGCACAAAAATACAGACTGGGCAAATAATAAAAGTCAAAGTTAATCTGAGGTGTTTAAGACCACATGATAATAAAGAAGACCGAAGCTTGTGGACCAATACAAATCCTACAGAATTCATCATGAATGTCTGACTCATTAAAGAATTTGCATTTTTTATAAATTATTAGTCTCAAGTAAAAGTCACTTTGGATTAAAAGCGTCTGCCAAATGAGTAAATGTAAATGTAAAGGGACATTTGTTCCAAACAATCTAATAGCGACAGTGCTCATCATGTATTAACATACCAGAATGCTGCATTTAGTAATCTGGGTATGATGAACCGGCAACTCTGCATCTTACAGTCATCTCTCTCTGTGCCAGTGCCCGATCCTCTACCCAACCATTCCTCAGTCACTGCGACCTCCAACCATTCACAGTTGAGGGTCAGAGAGTAAACAGTCACCCTGAGGTCACAGCAAATGAAGAAATCTGACCCTGACACCGAACCCAAACCCACTCTAATTTTATATATGTGACATGTGTAGATCTGACAGGAACAGAAGAGACCAAATTCAACAGCTATCCAATGGCGCCCTCTGGAGGGTAACAAACAATAAATCACCAACTTATAAATTCATTATAATAAATGAAGTGAGAGATGAATTATAAATATGACCTGTTGCTATGGTAAATTTTGAAGAAAGAAAAGGTTGTGATGACTTTCACTGGCATTTTAAAAGAGTTTTACCATCAGACTGGCTAATACCAGCTTAGTTTCTTAAATTTTTCAAGTCTGACAACAATGGTCAGGTGCCCATACTGTATGTAGACTGAAGCAGTTTTAGTTTGCCGTAATCATTCCTCCTGTTGATTCTGGCTAAATGGAGATCCATTCATAACGTGCTTCTAATGTAAGTGAAGGCTGACAAAATCCAAAGTTTTTGTTCTGTGTAAAAATAAATTATAACTTTTCTCTACCATCTACATCTCTCTCACTGGGGGTATGTCAGGAAGTGATCTTTTAACAACAGGACAGAAGGAATGGTTACAGCAGGCACAAACTGTTTCAATGTACATGTGGATATGTGAGAATTGTGTTAAGACAACAAAAGTATGAACCTATCCTGTAAGATTCTATATCCAGAAATAAATAACAAAGTAAATTATATAAATATTATAGATGATTTAACTACACAGGTTCTCAGATCTACACATTGGGTCTGGTTTTGGCTTCAGGTGTAAAGCTACCATCGACAGTACACCAATAACTTTCCCCAGCACACACAGGCCAATAAAAGGACTACAGATACTGCTGAAACAATGAAGGGCAACAACATCATCCGGGATTATTCAGGTGTTCAGTAGCCTTTGGCATTACCATCCATTACCACAAACACACACAATTGATGATGATATTATATATTTTTTGAATAAAGAATAACAACAGCTTTGAAACTCCATTTAAGAGAAACAAGGTCTCGTTGTGAACACAATGGCCATTCTTTGGCTTTACTATAATAAATAAAACATTCCCTCAAATGAAGGTAACATCAACACTTATTTGTTTGTATCAGCTAAAGCAGAGAAAGACGCCTGTTGTGCACAAGATCTGCATGATCAACCAATCGTTACAGGAAGCTGAAGTTTTGACATAGGAAATGTGCAGCCTGACCACGACTGGCAGATGGTTGTGGCCTGATAAGTACAAGCAGGACTGGCACAAAATTCAAGTGAAAGATCAACATCTGGATTTCTTTTTATCTATTGACTGGATGTAGATTTTTTTGGACACAACAATGATGTACATAAAATAATTTTATGCAACTTTGAGATATAAATAGTATTAAAGTTGCACAGTTTCAGTAACAGCCTCCTCATTTATCTTTTACTTTTACTTATCGTTTCAATCACTAACTCTCTTCATTCTCAGCCACTCATCTCATCTTTCATCTCTTCTTTCCTTCCTCTTTTTCACATAGAGTGCACAGTAAGGGTTGTTGACACTGAATCATAGATCCTCTATGTTTCACCATCCTTTCCATCCCTCTTTCTTCGCTCTTACACCCCATCCCTCACCTCATCGAGGCCTCACCTCATTGTAGAAGAAGTGCACCGTGTGGTTGTTGAGTTTGAGTGACAGGGTCTTGAGGAAGGAGATATAGTAGGCCATGATCTCCTCGTCTGAGAAGTCAAACTTGTGGACGATGATGGAGTTCACGTGGTTGTTCGATAGGAGGTAATCTGAGCAGGAGAGGAGAGGAGAGGTTAATAAACAACCTGATCAGGCTTGTTCACATGGAAAACATTGTAGCAATGGAAGACGTTTGTAAGGGAACACACTAAGCATCTACAGCTGAGGCTGGATAGCTTCACTATGCTTGTTTCATTTTTGCTCTACTGTTATTATATCAATGATGAGCTCGAACTTCTGTATACAGTGAATGTTATTCCTGTTGACACTATATTACTATGGAGCGCATCTACAATTTATCGAAATTCAAACCTTGCTCACTTTATAAAAGATATCAGCCCACTGTATAAATGACAGTATATCATCTGCTGAGTCGTCCGTTATCCAGCAACAACAAAAAATGCTGCAGGCTGCTATGCATTGTATATTTCAACAAAGAAAGGCAGTGTAACCCGCCTTGCATTGTTCAGCTTGCATAACTCATCAAAAAACATGCACAAACACATCTACACACACTACACACTAGAAAAACTATACAATAAATAACACATAATGGTGGTGCATTATATTGAAAAGTGTTCATAAAACTAACACAGCCTCAAAACATACCAAGTAAAGCAGCAGTCTTAAAAAAATACTCTCAAAAAATGTTGGGATTTTTTGCAGGGCTAGTTTACTGCATTGCAATACATCATACTTTCATTTTTTCAGTTGATCAGTGTAGAACCAAAGGCTTACATAATGACGTCTCATGGCTGATGTTCTCAAACAGAATGTTGAGGGTCTGGAGGAGCTGGACACAGACGTAGCGTCCCGACTTCTGACGTAGGATGTTCAGGAAGAAGGCAAACATGTTCTTCTCCAGGAAGAAGCTGAACACATGCAGGAGTGCACACACAAACACACACAGGATTGATCATGACTTGATCTGGAAATATATAGTTATAATTTACAATTCAAAATAAAGAATGCTTCTTTTCTACTGCATCATGATCACGACATATAACACGACATGTCAGTTCAACTCTGAAAAAAACTGTTAAGTTCTATAGGCAATGAAACAAAATATCAAATAGCTCCTAGTCTAGAAAATTATAAAGGGACCATTAATGTCTATGTTTATTGTAAGGGTTTCCTGATAGCACCAACATCCTCTGTGGCTTTTCTGCTCTTCTCTGCTCTTCAAATCTGTTTCCTGTTTCAGATTATAAAGCCAGACATGGCTACTTCTGATTAAGAACAAAACACTATGGTTTCCCAAGAAACTCTCGAAATGCTTGAGCAGCTAATAGATTGAAACGCATTTCAAGAGTAATAGATTCATCTCTTGAAAAGTAAAACTGCATCTTAAGAGCACAAAACATTTTTACACTCTTCTACTGTGTGCAGAGTCAGCATGACAGGAAGCAAAGCAGAACTGTCTTTGATACACACACTGTCTTGCTTAGCTTTGAATGGTTTGCAGTCAGAGAGAAGGACAGCGTAGTGGCTCGGTTCTTAGCAATGTTGCTATAGAGAAAGAAGGTGGGGGTAGAACTATAAAATTACCATTGAGATTAAAGTGGAGTAGGATTATCCTTTTTTGTTAGTCAAAGCAAGTCAAAGTTTGTTTGTTCAAAGATTTCCAGGTCAGCTGATCAAAAATAATTTGTAAAAATCAATGAGGAGCAATCTTCCGTAGCTGACATCAAGACGTTGCATCAAGACAAATGCACTGTTCATTAGTTTACAAGTGTACATCTGTTCAAAGATGCATAGATGTGAGGTTATAAACACAATTAACAAACCATCTCTACATGAAAAGATATTGCAAGTAAATACAAAGCTGTCACTTTAATTCCCATGTACATCACATCTGCACTTTATGTCAAATCTGAGGGGTTTGATATGAGGACATTGACTGGGACTTACTCAAACACAGAGCTGTCATTCTGGTCCCCCCAGATGAGGATCTCTGTGATGGAGCGGATGGTCTCCACCAATAGATTTCGGTTGTGGTCTGTTACTGTGGTGTTTTTGGTCAGCACATGGTACATATACCTGATGGAGAGACATGAGTGAAGAGACAATGTGAGGAAGAAAGTGGTAAATGTACAGTTCAGTTTTAATTTGTGAATATGTAAAAATTTAAACCTAAAATTCATTAAACCTATCAGTGGAAAGACAAATTGCAGAAAAATTGTGTGATTGACAACTGTAGACATTGCATTAAAATGAAACTCATCTGGTTGTCAAAACAATTGCCATGAACCCATAAATATGGCCTCTAATTTGAGTCGATGGATTATCTCCAAATAGCGTAATGTAATTACCACCAGACGAAAGCCCCTACAATGTACACCCACACAAGTGTTTCTACTTATTCGGCCTGGTTAAACCTCAGGACTCTGTGGGCGTGTGCAGACTGAGTGTGCCTGACATCCACCCTACTCTCTTGTTACTTTGGTACACCTGTTGGGGTGTGGGACAGCAGTTCAGTTTTAGGGTGGATTTCCACTGTAAAGCTAACAATTACAAGCTAGCTCATATGCCTATCCACGTTATCAAACAGAATAGGGGTGCCACAGCCAGGAGAGGCAATTATAGCTGACTGGACCTCTGGACAGTTACGGTTAGTTAGCTGCTGTTGTTTTAGCTGTTAATAAGTGAGCTAATGTTACCTCTGACAGTTGCTCTCAGCCGGGTATCATACAGGCTAACGTTAGCTTATCTAATGCTAGCTACTCACTTCAGATGGTCCAAGGAGTGGATGTTTTTCGTTCTCCCCTGTCCTCCAACCCAACTCCGCGACCGGCCAAACATGGTTGTGGTTTTAAAGGGGCTAATGTTTTGCCAGGCGCGTTATTTCGCTAAGGTTAGTGTCCGCATCTATCCATTACACCCACTTTCCCGTACAGATAGCTACTTAGCAAACAGAAGGTGATAGGCGGCGATAGCAGCGCTGATGGGGGGGGGGGCATTACGTAACAGCTTCAATAGATGTGTTATTTGGGAGTTGTAGTTCTTTCCCTACACCAGATACTTAATACGGCGCACAAGAGCAAGTGGATAAAACTACAACATTAATTTCTTACGTTAGCAGTGACGAATAAAGCACGCGACACATCCTGCAAGGGGAGGGGGTGGAGCTCAGTATGTTGATTGATATCGTTAAAGGTCAATCACAAGAGAGCCTGCTAAGCGGTGAGCCAATCACATGCCGAGGATTCAGTTGTCGCTTTGTCGTCAGGAGTGTTTTGATGCATTTGGCAAAAATGTTAGAAGGGACCTTTAGCTGTAGAAACATCGCCAGAAGCGTGTATTTATGAATGCTTTTCCAGGTGCGGATGAGTATACAAGAAAACTCACAAGAGTACTTTGCTTCCAGAAATGTTCACGTTTGTTTATGCTAGCATTGCATGTCACTGTTTTTAGCCCTAGCCAGTTGGCAAGGCGTGAATTCCGCAAACCCAAGAAACCAATGTCAAGAATGCGTTGAGCTAGCTAACGTGATATTTTGATACTGTCCGTCGGCATTATTAGCTATGAACATTAATCCCTCAAGTGTAGCTCTTTTCTTGTGGTTTTCCTCTGGACCCTACAGATAGAAACCACTCAGTAATTGCGCCTTAAACATTGTTGCAGGTCGGGACAAGGCGAAATGGACGCCCCAGCCCCATCACCCCAGACAGATTTTTAGCGGTGACACCAGAAACTCGAGTCCGCCACATCCTGGCCTCGCACAATCCCGAGAAGTCAAACCGTGGCTGTCTTTGTTTTCTATGACACACCAAATTTATGCCCAGCTAGATTCGGTGGAATCGCTCTTGGACGATCTTCCATATATGTTTTATCTGGGCTTGTTCTTTGTGAACGTCTTGATCCTCTACTATGCCTTTCTGATGGAGTACATCGTCCTGAATGTGGGGATAGTATTTCTGCCTGAGGACATGGACCAGGCACTGGTGGACCTCGGGGTGCTGTCCGACCCTGCCTCTGTCCCTTATGACACGGACACGGAGCTGGATGTGTTTGAAGGCTATCTTGAATGACAAGGCCGTTCCGGAGGAAGAAAAAGACATTTTTGGAGGAGGTGGTGGTGGTGGTGATGCAGAGGTCCGGCGCAGGTTGGGTCAGCGTGAACACTCCCTGGTCAGTGATGTGGGGAAAAAATCCTTCCAATCGGATGCTGTTGTTGCCTTTCTGTCACACAGACACATCGGTGAAAAAGTAAGCAAAGCAAGAAAGAAGTTATGTTTTTTATGACTTGTTTTTTTCTGTTTCATGCTCAGAATACGTTGCTGAGATTCAATGTTATGTAGTAAACCCAGTGGTTAATTTACAGGGCAAACAGATGTTGATACAAACACCTGATAATAAAAACAATTTTATCCAGAAAGCTCAATCATTTTTATGTTATGTTTTAACATCTGTAGAAGTCTTTTCCAAAGCATGTTTTTTTGTGACTATCAGTAACACTTGTGTGTCCATGTCTCCAGGTTGTCTCGGCTCAAAAGAAGGTAGCCTGAGGAAGACATCCTGCACCGCCGGCTGCATGATGAGCGACTGTCCCATGGAAAGAGCACTCTGTGCTGGATCAGCTGTCAGTCAATGTGTTGCCAGTCTAATAGCATTTGACTCTGGTTGGACACCAGTGGGGTCGCACTGACATCTGTGTGCCTCACTGTGGACACAATAGAAGATAAAAAGGAAGCACAATGTGCTGCAGGTGGAGAGAGAAAGCTGTTCCCTATGGAAGAAAAAAAAATAGAATTATATCAGAGGTGTGGGGCATGTTTCAGGTTGTCTCCATTGCAGCCAGTTCAGATACAGCAACCTGGCATTTACACCCACCAGTTATCCAGACTGTAAGATCTCTGGTGGCTGACTGCAGAAGAAAATGAAATGATACACTTGCCACTGCAGTCCCAGTGTGGTAAGACATCTCAGAAGAACTGGCGAAGTGCAGGAAAACAATGTGCACTGTAGGTCTGTTGCAAACTTAATCACTCACAGAGCAATTTGTTTAATTTTTACGTTTTCAGAAAACAGAATGCATTGCTGCTTTGCAGGCTCACGCATCCCAGAGGTGTGATTTAAGGGATATACACACTCTCAGGAGCACAGTCAGGAACTTGCGAGATATAACACTGACACTGGACACAGGCTGTGAAACTATAGGATACAGGGGAGCCCTAAACTCTTAAAGCTCTCTTATAAATCAGGAACACCATACTGCACTTGTCACACTCTTTCACTGTAATGCAGAAAGTTTTTAAGTATGTCTCGATGTCACATTAGATAATTGGGGTCTTTTGCAAATTTAGTTTCCACTAGACAATTAACAGTAATAGATTAGTTATGACAGCAGGCCAAACGTGCCGAAATTATATCAGTATGAGTAATGTCAAAGGCTCAAACCTCATGCGGAAGAAAACCTCAAAAGATATTTGACATGTTCATTCTCTGTTTATTGCATACATGTTTGTTGTTATAATTCTACAAATGTGTGGTAGACACATAGACAAGACTCAACGCATGATATTGGTTGTGTTGGTTTTATTTTTAGTTGTCAAAATATTCTTTAACGCACTTTCTTCTGTTTTTACTTTGTTATGAACTTAGAATTCAGTTCATAAAATGTGTATTCTTGGCAGCAATAATAAACTGGATTCAAGCAACGGGGCAATTAAATGGTTAAACAAATGATGTGTTGCATAGAATCAGGTAATTATACCATCCGTCGGCTAGATTTGGTTGTAGATGGGTGGAAGAAAACCCTCGTGTCAGTAAAGGGACAGTTCACTTGATTTACTAGATATTTGTAAGCCTTGAAAGTTCTGTACATACTGTTGGTCTGTGAAGAGCACTTACAGCCCTGCTAATTAACTACACATTGATTTACATTGCAATACAGAGGAACCAGTATTTTCTCACAGCATACTATACCTGTCAACCAGAATAAGCAACTTATGCATAATAATCATTGCATTATGGTTGTTTTTCACCAAACAACCAAAGCTGTAGAGATGAAAACCATATTGAAATATTTGTACTCACACTTTTCATACTCTAATCAAGCTTTAGTCCAAAATTTCATTGCCTGACCACCAGTGTTTTGAACATTACGCTCCACCAGACAACCTTCACAAACATGACTGTGCTCTAACTGTACTCAGTGCATCTGCTCTGATATCATTTCGAACAACATTTTGCCGACTCGGCTTAAATGCTTCACTAAACATAGCCAGGTGAATTATCTGCTACCACATAATGTAATGGTTTCAAAAGAAAAAAAAAGTGAAATTCAAGAAGGTAAAAAAAAAAAAAAGACACTTAAACACATTGATTATGCAGCACAGATTTCATCCATCTGAATCGTCCATTATCCATTAATCCATGCAAGACTGTTTTTCCAAGAGTTGGTTCAACCGATATGGATAACTGATGGCTAATAACCAAATTCCTTCTTCATTTTTTTTATCAAGGCTGCCATTAAGCAATATTTTATGGTACATTTACAATGTTTGAATTTGTTTGTGTAAATCAGTATGTCCATAATTCTATTTTTGGCAAGGTAGAAATTCCTCTGAAACAAGACCACATGACTCTAAAGCTCAGGATACTAATGTTCTTCAATATCAATATAAAAAAAAAAACATGCTTGTATGAAATCTGATCAAATAGTCAGAATCAGGCAAGGGCTTCCAGTAGCTTAACAGTGAATAGTTAATACAAACTTGAGAAAGTGTGTAATCGATCTGCGTCATGCTGGAAATGGACGACGTTAACAGGCCGATATCTTATTTTTTTAACGAAAGCTTAATGTCAGCAGATGAGTTTGGTAATGCAAAAGCCACTCCCTGTACTGGGAAATCAGTAGCAAGTGAGACTGTTTGTGCCATTTCCCAGGCATGATGTCGCACTGCATTGACCAGGCTCTGGTTAACACTCTGCTCACAGCATCTTGATTCATTGAAAAGGACTGTGACAGATCATAGTCTTTGCTTGGTTTGTTGGGTGTCGTCATCATCATCCTCAACATATAACCTTCACCTAGTTGCTTGTGTCCTCCCTCCACATCTGCTGCTTTGCAGACATGCAAATGCTGTAATAAGCTATGGATCGTAACAGAGTTTTATTTTCCAATGTGTCTATTTAATAAACTTTGAGCGAATGCCAGTTTTTTGCCTCTTGATTTAACTGTCTCTTTATTTGTGCGTTTGTGGATTATCCTGCATTAGACGAATGCACTTGAAGTGGATATGTTCATTTCAGACTGTTCTTTTGTAGCCACAACCTTTTGTCCAGAAGAGGGCAGCAGAGCACCGGAGATACCGCTGGTGCTCGCTGAAGGAAAGCGCTAGTGAACCAGACAGGATGTTCTGGTCCTCAGTTTTGTTAGAGAATGCAAAGGATATATTTTGTAAAATGTCTGTGATTGACAAATGACACCAGATGTGATGCAGTGTAACTATCTGCTATAAACTTACAGTCATGTAAAATTCTTGGAGTACCCCTTTAAGGGTAATGTAAATCTCAAGAGACACCATAGGTCACCATAAGGAACACTACTAGTAATAACCAAATATTTATGTTGTCAGTATACTTTAGTTTTTGCCCCTATTTTACTTCAATATCAAAGTCTGTCCTAACTCTGTTCCATCTGACCTACATGGCTTAAAGCAAATCAAACATTGTAATCATCATCTACGAAGAGTGAAAGAATTAAGAGTTAAAGGTCGGTTGCCATCAAAATAAGGAACAGAAACCTATTTGGAAGGAAGTGAAAAGAACTTAATAAACAAGTGAAATGATTAGTGAAAAGGAACGGACAGAAACATGTGACTGGTGACAGCATAACACCCTTTAATTAAATGTCAGATGACTGTTAGCCTATTAAACTGTACAGACAGGAAGCATGTAAACAGATATGGCATTGTTTCCACGAACACACGTGTCCAAAAAAAATACAGAACTCAATACCGCTTAGGAAATGATATCAGACAGAAAAAAAAACGTTTATAATTGTTAACATAAAAAACTAGCAAACATCATAGTGCAAATGTGCTTGTAATTTTTGGTTTTAGCATTACCACGCACCCCTACACTGAGTGCAGTACTGGGTGGCGCTAAAGGATTCATTATTTCTCACACTGAATGAAATCTTAGAAAGAACCTCACAAGATAAATGTTTGAATAAAGCAGCAAATGACTCTTCCTCATACTCAGTTCGTTCGTTCTTGCTCTTAAGCATTCATGCTTTGGAAAATGTATTGTGTAGTGTAAATGTGTATGCATTGTGATGCATGATAAAAAAAAATTTTTTTAAAAGTTCATAGCCTTGTAGTAAAGAGGTTTCACTTTGCTCTAATGCCAAAGGATCCGACTGTCCTGCTGCTGAAGACGCTCAAACACTCCGTATGGAATACACTGGTTCCACATCCTGAGATGAGATGACAGCAAAGAGGAAACAAGGTGAGAAAAAATGATATTTGGACAGTTAAAAAAATAAGTAAAATGAATTGATAGGGAAAAAATGAGATAACAATATTTAAGTTTTTGTTTTGGCAGTAGAGCAATGAAATATCCGGAGGAAGGGGACACAACGGTGATCATAAACTGTCACAGTTTTCTCACCTTAAAGTCTTTATCTTTTGACATTTTCTCAGACTGGCTCCAAGGCTCTGGGCTCCGACATCCGTCAGCTTGTTATACTTCACACTGTCAAGCAGAAGAAAAGAAGTTTAGATTTTAATGGTTTCTTCTGATACCCCAACTGATCTCTCTACACACTGCTGAATTCCTTCCAAACATCCACCTGCATCTAATCATATTTCAGCGGCTCCTCTTTTAACGTCAACTCATGTGCTGAATGTTTGACATATGGAGTCATAAATGAGTTGTCGCAGCAGACAAACAGACACTGTATATATAAATACACACAGCTGCCATAAACATCTACTGAAAATGTGAGAAACACAGACTTACTCCAGCTCTGTGAGAGACGCCATGTGTGGGAGGACGGCTGCTAAACTCTCGGCCCCTTCGTCAGAAATCACATTACTGTAGAGACTGGAAAAAACGGAGGGAGGGGGAGGGAAGTGAAATTCTGTGGGTTTACAGTATGCGTCAGTGTGGTTATTTTTGTTTAAGTGTAGTAGGTGTAAGTGTTTGTACATTATTCACCTCAAACAGTGCAGCTTGGGCAGATCACTCAGCGTGGATGCCAGTTTCTTCACCCCGTTGTCTCCGATACAATTCTGTGACAGACTGGAAACCACAAGGAGAGAGCATAAACTTACACACATGCATAAAGATCTCACTATATCAAAAGCTAGATGATTTTTTTTTTTTTTTGTGCTTTTCATATCAGACCAGCCAGGGAGGACATTAAAATTAGGATGAGATGAGCAGAGGGGGTCAAGAAGTTGTACTCACTTGAGAATCTCCAGGGAACAGAGTGAGGCTAACGCATCAACCAGCTTCTCTGCGCCTTTGTCCCCTATCTTACTGTTCTCTAGACTGAAAGGAGAGAGAGAGAGAGAGAGACAGCAACTGTCACTAGCAGCACACGCAAACACTGCAACTGAGAGAGAACTAGAAGTGAGGGTGTGTGTTTACTTACTCTAGGTGCTGAAGGTTCTGTAGACCTGGCAGGAGCTCCCACAGTTTGGGAAGACCCAGTGGACCTTTCTCTGGACCAAGCCTATAGAGACACACACCATCACCATCATCATCATCATCATCATCATCATCATCATCATCATCATCATCAATTCAAATGCCATGTCTTACTCAAACTCCAGCTTGTGTAGCTCTTTGACTGCTGGCACTCCCTCTGCCAGGATGGAATCTGATTGGCTGCAACTACAAGTAAAACACAATGCACACTTCAACAGCCAGACACATATTGTTGCAAAGTACAACTGGATGTATCTGCGTGCGTGTGTGTGTGTGTGTGTGTGTGTGTGTGTGTGTGTGTGTGTGTGTGTGTGTGTGTGTGTGTGTGTGTGTGTGTGGTATATTACCTGTCCGACAGCCTCTTGTGCATATGTATGTTCACCAGCTTTGCCAGGTGCTCCACATGACAGACCTGCGTGGCTTTCAGAGGGTGGATATTTAACTTTGACACCGCCCCTCGTAGGAGCCCCTCCTCACCACTCTGCTCCAGCTGCTCCCACAGGGTGATAACATCAGCAATGCATGCCCTAGTGGAGGGAGCAAGCAAAGGTTAATTTTCAATGTGTCTGACATTTCATATCAACATTAATGAAGGAGTCACTGGCTTAGAAAATCAGGGCACTTAATATGACATAACCGTTTGTTAAGTCCCGCCCACCCCTGCTACATCTTAACAGATAAGATGTGCCTTCTTAGGATTGTTATGCAATGACTGGACAATGGATGTTTTGGGGTAGGGGGTTTAGAGAACTCCAAGCAGCTTTTTGAGATCTGGACTGGAAGCAGTACCTGTATGTGTTGATGCTCTTGAGCCCCACCAGTGCTCTCAGTCCAGAAACCTGTATCCCAGAATCCTCCAGATCCAAGCAGAAACTTCTCCCTTCAGTTCCACCCCTTTCCAGAACATTCTGCAGGGTGAACACATCCGGTGGGTTGAGTGGAACTCCTTGAAATGTCAGGACTTCTGGGAGAATCGCCGCCAGCTGCGTGATCAATCGTGCGCTGCCAGTGCCTCCGCTTCCATTGCTGTGCGTGAAACTCGCTTCATAAACATAGTGACATGCCTCCAGGACCTGGGCTGGACTCAGGTCACCATGAGAAAGACCTTCAAGGTGTTTTGTAACTAAAGCCTGCTTGTTGACCACCATGTTTCTAAAGGATGTCTCTGTGTTTGAGTGAAGCCTCTGCAGCTCTGTTCTTTTGTGGAAAAGGAGACCGACTGTAAATCGTTGAGTGAGCTCGAGCTCCTCTCGTTGAGGTCGCCGACGTCCCTTCGGGCCTGACTGGAAAGGGAGAGTCTGGAGGAAATTTCGGTCTGACAAAGTCCTAGGGAAAGAGAAATAAGAGTGGGTTAGGGAAATTCAAACAGGCTAGAACACTATGCAATCTTAAAAGTTAATTTCAATCTCCATCAAGCTCTTCAGTACAATTGAACAGTCAACCACATGTAAATGTATTCTTTTTTATCAGTATTATTCTAATGGAAACATCAAAGAAAACAGTTTTTACCTCGACAAAGACAGATGGACACCTGCCAAGTAACTCTGAAGGAAAGGGTCGGCCCACAACACATCACTGGCATCAAAGTTGTTAGTTTCCGTCCCACCTCTATTTCCCTTCCTGTCTCTTTTCTCTCCTCCTCCCACTTCATCCTTGTCCTGTGTTCCTCCTTCCTCCCCTTCACCACTTAACACAACCAGTCTTGTCCTCAGGGGGTGAGAGAGGAAGAGCCTCATTCTGAGGCCGAAAGCTTTGAGTTTGTCAGATAAGGTTCGTCCTGTGGGAAGGATGGATGAGTTGGCTTTGACCCCCTCCCAGGCCAAAGAGCTCAGCTGGGACAGCAACTCTCTCTCCTCTGTCCTATCTGCCTCCCTTCCACCACTGTTCATCTCCTCTCCATCCACTTCATTTTCCTCCTCCTCCTTCTCTTTTGCCCTCATTGTTCTTTGGGTACGAGAGCGAGTGCGAACCTGTGCTCTGGACCTCTTCTGAGTATTTTTGTGACACCTTTTTGTTTGAATATTACTTGAGATTTGTGTCTGGGTTTCTTCTTCAGCCTGCAAAGATATTTGTCCTGGATCTTCAGCCTGCAAAGATATTTGTGTTGGATCTTCAGCCTGCAAAGATATTTGTGTTGGATCTTCAGCCTGCGAATGTGTGCTCCTATTGTCCTTGTCCATTTTCAAACGAAGCACTTGATGGCAAAGCCCGGTTAAAGTTCTCGGTAGGTCCTCCAAACTTTTGGACTGCTCCAAAACCAAGCACACCAGCCGACATAGTCCAGGGTTCCAGCAGAGGAGATGTAGATAAGTGCAGTTTTTTAACCAGTCCAAAGCAGACGCTCTGAGGGCAGGATCGGTGAAGTACTGGGACAAATATGTCTCTACATCTGTGGGAGAAAAGCCACATACCTCCAGAAAGCTGTCTGCCCGCCGCAGAAGCTGGCTGGCGGTGCCTCTTGGCCGTGTAGCGAGGAGAAGCGTGCATCCTGGAAGAAGCACCCTCTGAAGGATGGCAGAGTATAACTGTCTTACTGTGTAGGTCTGTGCTTTACTGTCTTTCTGCAACGATGCTATCAAGTCTTTTTCTTGAGTCTGGAGTAGACTTTCGTAGTCCCGCAACTGATCAAACCCATCAAAAACAATGAGCACACGCTTCGGGGCTGCAAGGATTTGAGCGTACACTGCCTCGGGGTCCATGCAGGAAGGGGCAAAAGAGGAGAGGTTTAACAGGAGGGTCTGAAGGCTAAAGGTCGGCTTGGTTAAAGTGAGCGCTTTGCCGTCTAATAAGAAGACAAAGTCAAACTGTGGGATGCAGTCTATGGACCAGTCAAGACACAGCTTCCTGATCAGGGTTGTTTTTCCCATGCCCGCATTTCCAAGTAGCAATATGCAGTGTTTGGATTTATCGCCATTTGAGCCTTCGAAGATCTGAGGGGAAAAACATCAACATAAAGTCATATAAAGAGATCAAAATACTCAGCTTCATAGTGTTGAGTTTGTGTGTTGAAAAATCACATTACTAGATGACAACTGTTTTTTCTCATCAAAGAACTCTTACCTGACTCTGCCTCAACAAGCTTTTTTGCCGATCTGTATCTCCCATGATGATGAGCTCCTTGTCCAGGCATTTGTTTGCACTTTTTCCAGAGCGAAGAATCTCTCTCCGGCTCACTTGCATATCTACATAATGAGAGCTGAGGGTAAGGCCCTCCTCCATATCCTGGCAAATTTGGCTCATGTGGGCTTTGACTTCCTGAATGTAGTCCTGGACAACCTCTGAAAAAGAAACACAATTGAATACCAAGCTGGCCCTCTTCGAAATATGATTTATACTTTGAGGACATTTTAGATGGAAGCAGAACAGCCGATTTAAAGCACGTGGTAACTTACGTGGAATATCAAGGACAGTGGGGGACTGAGGTAGAGGTGGTTCTTTACATGGGGACATCTCTGAAAGGAAACAAAGTCATGATATTTATAAGATGGCAGTAACTCTACTGGGTAATTTACGCACATCGGGGAAGAAATAAAACAGGTACTGATACACACCATTACTGGGGGAGCCAGGTGAGTTACAAAGGGGAGGCATGGCTTTGCTAGCAGTGTCTGACATGGATCCCGGTGGCGATGAACTCATTTGGACTGGGGCTACTGCATCGTCCACTACAAACACAATAGGAGAAAGACTACAGCATTTGGTAGGGAGTGGTTTCCGTGTTATTGCTTAAAAGGCAGAACTAAAACAGTAAATGTGGAACCATAAGAAAACTTAACACATCTTTTTTTTTTTTTACTCACCTGGGGAGGGTGGGTGCACTTGGCGTTTGCAGGGCGTTGAGGCAGCAGGAACTGTAGAAAGAGAGGTTAGAGTGTGTACTGTTGATATATGTGCAATAAATGGACATTCATGAGGGGGCAAGGTATGGCAAGACAACGTGTATAGTACTTTTGCAGAGACGACATTACAGTGCAATTGGAAAATGTTCAGACCCTTTCAATCTTTTCACATTTTGTTATGTTGCAGCCTTATGCTAAAGGAGGTTTCACCCATCTCTGCATAAGGATTTCTGGAGCCAGAGTGACCATCGGGTTCTTGGTCACCGCTCTTACTGAGGCCCTTCTTCCCTGATTGCTCAGTCTGGCCGGGCAGCCAACTCTAGGAAGAGTCCTGATTGTTCAAAGCGCTTTCCATTTAAGAATTATGGAGGCCACTGTGCTCTTGGGAACATTCAGTGCAGGAGAAAACTTTTTTTTTTTGCCTTTTGGAGCTTTTTTCCAGGTCTGTGTTGCATAGTAACAAAATGCAGATTGCTGTGTTTTGCTGTTATACAAGTTCATCATTTCTCTACAACCACTAGGAGTTGCCAAAATCAGAAAATTTCAAATGCTTCCGGAAACAGATTCAGGAGATTGATGTTGTCAAGTTGGTATGTCACCAGTTACATAACTTTTGACAGAGACAAAGTAGTTCCTGTCAGAAGTTATGTAACTGTCTAAACGTAATAGTATTATAATAATAGGTGTGTGGTTATTAATCACATCTTAGAATAAGCTTGATGAGTTTTAATTGATATTTACAATCAAGACCTCTCAGCTTCACAAACAGGATTTTTTTTTTTTTTTACAGTTGTATTGGAGTGAATTAGTAATTTACCTAAAAACGAATAACTCTGTATGTCAATATTTAACTCACCTAATAATGGAAGCAGGAGTGGAAGACCAATAACTGGAGGAGAGAGCCTCAGAGTCTGAACATATCCTGAATCTGGGAAGATAAACTGAATGGGGGGATGGAGGTGAAGGATCCTTGGTGGAGTGGTGGTAAGGCCTGCTGCTTCAGCAGGACTTTGCTCTAATCCTGTGCCAGTGCCTGCAAAACAACCAGAGACAACATTATTACCATTCCCTGGAGAGACTTTGTAAACCATGGCCATATCAGAACGGGAGGATGAAATAATATAAACAAGTTTTTTAGTTTGGTTTCCCAGAAAATAAGACGGGACTTGGAGTCAAAGATTTTGTTTCACAACTAAAGCTTTCAAATTCGTCGACGTTAAGACTTGAAAATATTTGTAGACCATAAACTTCAACTTAAGTCTATTTTATATTCAGTGTCTCATTTGTTTTTGTGTTGCGGCTTTGTTTAACATTCAGTTGCTGTGCTCAGTTATTGACAGTAGACAAGTGACCATGCTGGGCTTGTGAGGGCATGTAAGTAACCATGAACACCTTATCTGGAATAACTGTCTGAAAACAAACTAAATTTGATATCTAAAAAGCACCAAATCGATAAGAAGGAGGTTGGTTGAGGTGACGGTTCTTCTTTTGTTTGATCGATGTGACCTTTCATCTCACGACATCAAAATGAAACATCCTGTTTCTTGATCTGCATTCCAGTGCCATAAAGGAAACAGGTTAAGCAAGACCAGCCAATATCACCACACTCACCCATGAGGCTAATGCTACTACTGTAGTATGGTGTGTTTTCTCCCAGCCCCTGAATAACAGTGACTTGAATTACCCCCTGTAGAGTTTCTCTTCTGAGGCAGATTACTTTTTCATAATGCCCCTTTAAATGTTAAACGTCCGTTCTCCAAAGAGCTGCGTCAAGTTACAGCAAGTGTGATGGATGGACACTTACTCTGAGTGACAGCTGGCTCATGCTGTTCATCTGTCCTTTGCGGTTTATCTGCAAAAGTTGAAGTATAAATGTTACGATGTGACTTTTAGGGTAACCTCACATGAAGACAGCCACAAAGCCCTGAATCATTATACTTTAATTTAAAAGGTGATAACTGGTCCTGGAATCACTGGAATAGCCTTTCTATGTTTCTATCTAATGCTTCTTTCACTGTACATCTTACTGGAAAATGCTGTTTTAAGGATAATACCACTGTGTTAGCAAGTCCTACACCTTTAACTACAAATCATGTTAGCATCGTAGCATTTTTGCTGATTAAAATGCATGCTGTGTTATTTTTTAATAAATTTTTCCTACTGTTCCAGTCAGCCATTCATATTCTATAATCCTTTCCTACAATATGAAAATGAACTATGAGACTCTTGAACCTTCTAACAATGATGTTAACACCAAACTAAGACGATTGATGATTCACTGTGATGGGATACGCGCAGTTTAACGGCCTGCCAAATGAATATCAGGACATACTGATACCATACCAAATACATTCACATTTCTTAAACCCAGCAAAACATTGTTTACAAATTCGGGGAGCTGTGATGTCAAATGATTCGTCGTCAATGGGCTCAAACACGCAGAACCACTGTTACGAGCTTGTTAACACCTTAAATGCTTAAATGTTGTGGGAAATATTTATTATTATTGTTAGATTGTTGAACAAATAACAAATAGAAAAGGGAATAATATTCATGTTTGTCATCTTCTTTATCGCATCTTTTGTTTTCACCATAATTTTTATGGGCGGATTTATTACATTGAGCAATTACATGAACCTGGACTCTGTTCTGGAACGATATAACTAACTATAAAAATGTGATAAAAACAAAGCCATGAAATATTAGCTATCTGATGGACTGGTGACCAACTGGACACCGCGCAGGTTATATATTTCACAGTGACCCGCATTTGAAGCACAAATGTTATAAATAATCAAAAACCAGAAATCCAAACAAACAGTCTGGGTAGGTCACCTGCAGGTCTTCGTTTCTTTGGTTTGGATGGTGTGTTCTCGTCAGTGCGCCGCTGTGCCCGGGTAGACTTGAGGATCGTCGTAGCTGCAATCCCAAAAAGGTTTTTTTTTTTTTATGACAAAGGGCAGTTTTTACAGAAACTGAGCAGCAGCAAACTGAGCCGCAGCTGGCAGGTTCTAGTTAGTTAGTTCTAGTTATTTACCTCTCTTTCTTTTTCTCCCACTGTTTGTTTTGCCCGTTACTTTGTTCTTTTGTCTCTGCTGGTGGCTGCCTGTGCACGGCAGCTCTGTTGGCAGAGCAACATCACCTGTAGTGCAAGAAAGAGGAAGTAAAGGAGTCAGCGAAGCAGTTAGCAGACACAGTAACCAGAAATAGTCCCCCTTCTTATGCATTCCAGTACTGAAAATCAAGATAGTGAAGCATTTCTGTAAACATCTTGAGGATTCAGAGACGGAAGTGGCACGTAGGGTAAAATATAAGGCAACTGTGACTTGAATCATAATTTCTCGGCCCTCGTGTTTTGATTTCTCATTGTTTGGGGTCTCACTGATCTCTTTCTTCAGGTATGTTTTTTGCTCTTGTCCTTTATAGGAGCCTAAAGTCATTTATTTTCTGTAATTTACACAAAACCAGGAAAAAGCTGCAGCTTATTATGTGATGCACTCTTGATCTGCTTGGGGTCATATTAGCTGCAAATATACCTTATTGACAAAATGGACTGAAATTAAAGATGATCTCTACAACCATTGAGTACAACCATCCTGCTTTTTCCTGCAAAGTAACCAAGTGAATCTCTGTGCTGCTGTCTGGACCTTTTCATTTTCTGCCTGAGCATCATTTATTGTCTGCCATGTATCAGTGGTTGTAAAATGAAAAGAGAGAGATTCTTACTGAAGTTGTTGGAGTCCTCTCCATTCAACCACACATCGCCGAAGAGCACATCTGTGTCTAGGTCAGAAAATGCATGAAGGGAATTAGACAACAGATCACCTTTGCATTTACACTTGAAAATGTGAGTCTGTGTGTGAAAGTCACCTAACAGACCTTTATTAAGTTATTCCATACTGTATTTGAGTGAGAATGTGTGTGTCAAAATGTAAAAGTGTGTGTTCAGGTTTGTGAGCAACTTACCGATCAACGGCAGGTAATCATCTTTCATGAATTCAGATAAATCGTCTGAAACACACATTGTCAGTATTATCACACAAAACATTGGCTACAGTTTTCATTTGAGTCAGTCAGCTGATTACCGGTTCAAATTTCAAAAACCTGTAAACCTTTGGTGCTACTTTCCTAAATACAGCTTTCGTGTCAATTATAATGGTTTTACATTGTATTAGACGAGATTTTCTTGTCAAACTTTTAGTCTTTTATCTGCTTCTTAAGGAGATTTCTCCAGTTACCCCCGCCCCCCCCCGAAAGGTGAGCTTCATGTGTTTGTGATGTTCCAATAGTTTTATGAAGCAAACTATAGTAGCTTAACATCTAATCAGTGTGTTTATTTGTGTCGAGCAATTCTGCAGAGCTGCTTTCTACAATCCAGACAGGTCTTTCAAATTCAAACAATACTAACCTGGCAGATCTCCGAGCTCTAAGGTGATAAATTGGTCCTGATCTACTTCATGCATCTTGGCACCTGAAAACACACACACACACATACACACACACACACACACACACACACACACACACACACACACACACACACACACACACACACACACACACACACACACACACACAAACACACAGAACATGAAAACAAACTGAGTGACGAAATGAAGATATTGATGAAAGAGGAATAAAATAACGGAGTACTACTCTGGCTCAAAAGTCAGTGCTGCCACCACAGTTCTCTGTTACCAAGCTTTGCACTTGTTCCCATGCTAAGTTTGAGGATTTCCTCATTTCCAAATCTCACTGTAAACACCACGCTCATTGCATTGTTCTCTGAAACGACGCATGAGGAGAAACTTACTTGAAGCAAATGTAATCCTCTGAATCACATCTTATTTATTCAATCACTTCTACGTGCTGCTTGTGTCGTGCTAGGGGTAAAATGGGTTTATATTAATGAAGGTATCATTGTGCTCCACAAAATCAAAATTGTCTCACAACCTTTACAGTCTCTCCCAACATGAAGATATAGAGGACACAGTAAATGCCATAAGGTAGGACAGCTCTGCCAAACACGTTGAGGTGATATGAACAATTTATGAAATGAATGCCACGAGCAAACAGTCCAAGTTTGTCCCAGTGTGTGTGTGTGTGTGTATGTGTGTGTGCCAGTGGTTGTGGTTTATATCTGTTTATGTCTTATATTTTTCCTTCTTTTGTTATTGTTACATCTTCTATACATGTAACTTGTTGCACTCTGGATTTTGACTTATAACACTGAGTTTGCATATACTTATATAAATAAAATAGCATTGCCTTGACTTACAAGAGGAGGCGGTGTCATTTAAGAAGCAATTATTAACTCATCACTTGACTGCTCGAGTTTGCTCGGTGATGAATTACAGGTATACATGTCGACCTATTGTATATGACTACAATAATAAGAATAACAAAGAGTTTCATTTGAATAAAATGTCTAACCTCCCCCGAAGCAATTAACATGTAAAATGAAGGAAACTGGCCAAAAACAAAAACAAACTAGGTGGAATTTCTCAATTGATTACCACCTAATGTATATGGGGTCAGCCCTATGTTCCCACATTTCTTAGAACTTTTTTTTCACAGAAATTTTTGAAAATTAGGGTTAGGGCTGTGGGAACATAGGGCTGTGGGAACATAGACACGTTCCCCTGTATATACAAAAACATGCATGGAGAGAGAGCCAACAATATCAATGCCGGATTTATTTTTGTGGGTTATAACCCCTAGGAGATCACAGTTTACAAGAAAGGAACTTCTTCGACTGTTGAGCTAAAACTTTCCTACCCTGAATCGTGCGCGTCACGACCGAAGCTGCGTTGTACAGTCTTTCCAAAACATGTCACGGGTGTGTGCTCGCCGCTGTCTCTGCAGCTATCCAGGAGGTAAAAAGATGTCTCCCAACCAGCTTGAGAACCCTCTAGAGTGTTTTAAGGCACAAAAATAGCTAGAGTAAGATAAAGTAAGGACAGAAAAAGTAAAAGAGGATAATTTTTTCTTGTAGCTGCCACTTATGCAAGAATTTGACTGTAAGTGATTTCATAAATAAAGACCCCGGACTCTTATATATGGATTTGTTTGTTCGTTGGTCTTTCAGAGGCACAAAACTATAGTGATTTGAGTCTCATCACTGTTGTGGCACTGTCTAATAAAGAGGTAATTAAGTAATAATAATATAAAATCCAGGGGCAGAAAGCACAGAAGACAGGAACGGGGGAGGAGGAAGGTGAGCAAGGACAAAGGAAATAGCTGTGGAGTTCAGTGTTGAGGCCCTGAGACTTACATGGAAATAGACGCAACTTGTGTTGTTACAGATCCTATGGAAGGAAGAAATTAAGAGAGGAAGACAGACAGAGAGAAAGAAAGAAAGAAAGAAAGAAAGAAAGACTGGTTCACAATACACAATACAGTGTGTAACTTTGAAAGTTATATTAAATGGGGCTATTTTGTTTAGATGTAGGCTTAATTCAGAGATGGACTGGCCCTGGCTCATCATACACTCATCAAACCAGATGGTGTAACTCTTAAGGCCAACCTAAAATGACCCATGAAGCTAATCCCTAATGTTTAGTGAGTGAATGAATGAATGAAATACATAGGGAGCACTGGGACTGTGATTGTGTGGTTAGCACTTTCACCTATTGGTGTGGTTATTTTGAGGTGTAAGACTGCAAACCTGTTCAGAGGTTTGCTTTCCTTTTCACTCAGTCCATGCCTGGAAACCACAACACTGTTTTCCCCTTGAATGGTACACAAAGCCTTTCGACATGAGGACATACAACTCTGGTGTCGGTTAGAGGCTCCTCAGGTACACACCCAGCTTCACCTGTGATGATCCATTTCCAGCGTGTCCTAATACGGCGAATAATCAGACTTGTGCTCTTTAGATGCATTAGTCCTGGTATGAACAGGATTTCAAAATGCTTGATTCGACGAGTTAACACCTCGCAATAAAACTCTAAAATTGTTCGATGACCTATTTCATCCGGGAAAAGGAAGCTGGATGGTGTCTGTGGTTGTGATTGGCAGATAACTGGTTCTTGTCTGTGCAAGTTCTCATTCGTCCAGGTCATTGTTATCTCTTTCTCAGATTAAATCGAAGGCAACTGGACTTGTATTTGTCTGTGGAAGACGTTTCGCCTCTTATCCAAGCGGCTTCATCAGTTCTTATGTATTGGTCTCTCTAGTCCGCACTAGTCTGACCTCGTCAGACTAGTACAGTCAAATATTGCTCCAATACTAGTAAATAGTAGTTCAGTCAAATTTTTACTTGCGTTAAAATACTGGAGTACTGTAAAAATACTTTTTCAAGTACATTTTTTTAATGTCAACACAGTTGACATGAATCTCCCCTAGGGGGTAAATAAAGTATCTATCTATCTAGACCATTGATGCTCTGGTGAAGAATCTTCGTCTTTGTCGAACGTAGCTGTCTTTAGGCTGTGGCCGAGTTCACATTGAGCTGTTCAAGCACGCACACAGACACAGACACAGACACAGACACAGACACACACACACACACACAACATGATTGACAGCGTAGGAGTTGGCTGTGACTGTTGTTTATACTATGACACACACATTGTATGGCCTATTGCAGTATGAAATTCATTCCACAGACTAAAAGTTTTACTTCAAAGTAACTTCATAGAAATGTAGTGGAGTCAAAAGTACAGTATTTGTCCTTTAAGTGTAGTGGTGTAAAGGTTTCCAAAAGATATATATTCATAAGTACAGTACTCAAGTAAATGAGTCACTCGTTACTGTCCACCCCTGATAAATGGGTCAGGGATGCAGATGGCAGCAGCGGCACTTCCTCTCCTTGTCATTGCAATAGCAGATATACAGTACTGTTTGATGTCCTTTCCGGTTACATTATGGCAGCAGGTCGTGGATGCAACCAACTGAAATGAGGACCCCTCTATGTCCAATGACTCCAGACACACACCGTGACTTGAGAAAGAACTCTTACTGTCAAATTTTTCATTTTTTCTGCGATGTAGTGTAATGATAAAGACTGTAGACCAGATGCTCATGCTATTTTAATCCATTTTCAAGAGAAATGGCAGTGGCTTGACGCTTGATCACACACACAACAAGAGTCTCAGCTATGAGGAACTTGCCAAGTTAAATACAGCACCTCGCTGCAATATGACCTCCTAAACAACAACTTCACCAGCAAAAACAGGCACCAATGGCCACATGCAGCACAGTGTATGTTCGCAAGAGAAAAAAAAATTGCAGGAAACAAAGAAAAGCCTTAAATATTGTCAAACATTCATCATCAAAGACTGAAATTCCTTGGTTCTGCAGCGTTCACACATGCTGACCTAAGCAGTGATTTTAAGAAGTTGGACTTGAACTGATACTAAGAAATGCCATTACTTTCTTTTACTTCCTTGGAAGTCCCCCAAATACAATGTTAACACTGACTTCCCTGAAAACTACTTATTTGCTCATGCAACAGTTCACGCTGGGGGGACATGCTGGTGGAGAGAAGCCATATTACACACATGCGTAAAGGAATTCACCCGCATTATAGTTTAAGGACACAAAGAAATCCAAGGCTATATGTATCAATACATTTGCACAATTAAGGTTATTTAAAGGCAGAAAAGCCAAAAAACATCTTTAGAACTTCTTTTTGTTTATGCGCATCACCTATTATGATGCACATCATAGATATAACCTAAAAAAACTATATCTCTGCACAGAATTCAATCAAACAATTTAAAATCACTACCAAATGACTCATATACAAACAAGTGTGGTTGAAGGGGGTGGAAATCCCTTTCATAAGAATGCCTGCGCACTTTGGATAAACGTGCCCAAGATGCCCATTTAGAGCCGGGATATCATTTACCTGTGTGACCGGCCTCGCTGGATGATGCTGCGGTCCGCTCAACTCCTGTATATTCCCTGAGCGATAAACTCCCAAAGGCGGTGAGTTACATCAACCACTGTATATGTTGTGTCCTCAAATGACCTACACTGCCTTCAGTTAGTGCGCGCACAACCTGCTGTCAAAAAGTATTTTACTTTCACTTTGCCTGTGTGCGCCTCCTGACACGCCAAGCTGAAAGAGGTGGATTGTTGGGGGGGGGGGGGGACAAGCTGCAGTTATGATTTACTTTGAAAAGTGATTCAAAGTCCATCATCACGCCTTAAGTGATCACTTGAAGCAAAGTAAAGCAGCAGATGTAACAGAGCAAAATCAAAGATGCAACTTATCTTCACACCATCACATTGACCACTTGCTCAAAATAAGGGATTTGCTGAATGTGTGAATGTGAGTTTGTGACCAACCCCAGACTTCTTCAGCATCCTCAGCTCAAACGTCTGTAAGAAAAAAACCTTTCAGTCCAGATTCCTGCTGCTAGACTTTAATCTCTCCTCTCCTTAAACCCCTGTCTGCTCTGGCTCATGGAGTTTACATAATTAATGATACATTTTTGCATGGATTTCTCCCAGACTGTTTAACAGTTAAATGGCTGAAACATATCTCTTGGAGACTTCGTGGGAAACAACATACCAAAAGCATAAACACATTTTATCAGCTAACTCGAAAATCATCTGACAGATCAGTTAATACTTAACTCTACTAGCAGCTTAATTGTTTTATATGTCTAGTCTGCACACAGCTGTGTTTCTATTTGTAATCTATTGATTTTTTTTTTGAGAACTGTCCCAGGTCAGCTCATGTTCCATTCCATTCATTCATTTCTAACGTCTTCTTTCCTTTCTATCCAACGCAGCCTTACCACAGTTTGTCCAGTACAGTATGTCAATGTGTATATTTGAGTTTGGATCTCTTCAGAAGCCTTTTCTCCACTGCATTTGTCTTTGACACTCGGTTATCATTTACATCATGAACATTTACTTACAAAAACGAGTTATGTTGTCAATATTGCAGCTACGGTTTGTAATGAGTGACAAGTTTCAGTAGTAAAACTTAACAGCTGGAGTTGGTTGGCATGAACATGCTCTAATGTTATAATTTTGGCATATACAGTATTATTTGAACTCTGCTACTGAGCCCTTGACTTCCTGTGTGACCACCACCACGTTTGAAAAACAACATCAACACACATTAAACTTACTGATGTGCGCAAGGAAACACGGGGAGTTTTGGTTATAAAGTGGAAAGTACCTGCCCTACCTGTTCATCAGTGCCAGTCTGATTAAGCCCTCATCATGTATTATGACACATTACATCACACACACCCATGCCATTAATACCAGTTTTCCTGTGTGGTTATATGATACTGGAGTATTGACTTTAGAAACAATGATTGTGCATGCACCAAAAGTATGCACATGCTCGTACACACGCACACCCACACACACACACAAACACACACACACACACACACACACGCACACACACACACCACACACACACACACACACACACACACACAGAATTCTTAAACTGGACTTAGAAAACTGCTAGCAGATAAATAATAACGTTGGTATGGGAGACCAGAATAGATCACATCCAGATGCACTGTAAAAAGGAAAACTCCACCCTTGTAACTGAGTGCAATAATTTCCACAGAACTAAACAACATTCTCGTCCACTTCCAAAAATGTATGTTATGTAAAGCCCGCTGATAGCAGGTGTGCACCATGGCTCTGTAATGTCCAGTTTATGAATATTTTAAAGAAAAGACTATTTTGCCCATCTAAACCTGTACTCCTGAGCCGTCCTCAAAACACTGCTCTTTATCAGATGTTTTCAAATGCTCTTTATTCCCTGATCCCTGCTGGGTACTGATGGCATACAGTGTAGCATACTGAGACTGTTTGGCTTTTGGAGAAATATGAGCCTAGGGATATGCCAAAGTGAAACTGAAAGTAGCGTCCTCCCTAACTACCAAGGCACTCCCTGGCACTAACCAAAACAAGGGGGGCCAAATATTGGCTGCATGGACTTGTTGAAAAGTCACAACTTATCTCAGGCAGCAGATGGAGCTTTACTTTCATTTAGCGTTTTGTATTAGAAATGGAAAGCACCTAGAATAAACAACAACACTTCTTTCAGGACTGTGATGACGCCCAAATGCACATTAGATAAAAGCTTTGAGTATTTCTGTAAACCCAGACATTTCATGTAAATGGAGAGTTACAGAGGTAAAGAGAATGTAGAAGAACAGACAGCACTGAAAGTATCGATATGTAATATGTATATAGTGTTAGTTATGAGTGTAAGCTTACCCCAGTGTGGATCCACTCTCTCTTCCTCTTTCTTCTCATGGAAGTCTGTTGTGCTGTCGATGCTGCATCTTGCCGCGCCATAAGCAGTCCTGAAAACATTTTCTAAGTTTTCTAGAACACCTGCTGCGATGCTGTGATCTGTTTTTGGGTAAAATGAGTCATCTTCATCAAATCCAGCATCTGTGTCTCCTGCCAGACACATCAGGTGGTCTGTTGTGTCTGTTGTCCCGTCAGCTAAGCAGCAGACAGTGAGATGGCCCTCCAGACAGGTGTCTGCGATGTTGTTGTTAGTGTCTGTTGCTGTGCAGGCCTCGACAGGTGAAACGTTCCCAACGTGATCCATGTTCAATCCAGCGGTCGCCGCGCTGTTGAACGCAGAGAGACAGAAGCCTTTCAGTGAGTCAGTGGCTCCTTCCATATCCAGTGTGAAGCTTGTGTCTGTATCCTCTGCCTCCCTAAAATGAAATTTATCACTGTACAAATCCAGCGTCCTGCAAGCAATTGTGAGCTCTGTTTCCTCTTCCATATTCAAACTAGGGCATTGTGCTTCACAGTCTAGTGTTGTACTTTCACTTATTGCACAGCCAGTCATCATACAAGAAACCAGAGGCAGCAACATCCTCTGTCCTCTGTCCCAGTGCTGCCATAGAGGAACAGCTATCCTCCTAGCCACCTCCTCTACTGTCTCTAACCACTCCTTCTCATCGTCTGAATTCCCCTCACCAATTCTTTCATTATCACTTATCATCTTCTGCACTGATTCTGCACCTCTCAGCAACTCTGTGATTTCATCGTTGAATCTGAAACTGTATTGATCATCGCACGTGATGGCAGATTCCCTCGACTTCGGTGACCCACATTTCCACACCTGGCCGAGGTGACCTTGGTGGGTGGCTGGTCCTCGAGAATTAATCTGATCAGATCCTGCTTCCCATGCCGGTTTGCTGTGAACAGACCCGGTTTCGATCCCTTTAATGAGCCGATGCAGACTCAGGCTCTTGCTGTAGGCCTCTGAGATGATCCGCTCTTCCACCAAACCCTCCAGCAGAGCTTGGATCTCAGCGGGACAGGCCCAGGTCAGAGCCAGCCGCACGCCGCCCAGAACCTCCTCAAACTGCGCCATGGTGAGGACGACGTCCGCGCCCTAGACATTGAGGTCTGGCAAAAGAGACAGCTGCTTGTAGGGATGACTGAGTTTTAGTTGTTTTGTTTTTTTTAAAGGGATGCAATGATTTTACTCAAGAGGCGTTCACATTAATGGAAAGGAGGTGTGTGTGTGGCTGAAGGGGAGGCCTTTTTGTGTGTGTGTGTGTGTGTGTGTGTGTGTGTGTGTGAATGTATGTGAGAGAGACTTTTATTTCCGGGGGGGGGGGGGGGGGGGGGGTAGTGATATCATTGTTATTAAGAAGTGAGTTTAAATGCCCACACAAGGGAAAGGGGAAACGGGAGACAGGCTTTCAGTTTCACATTCTCGTCACCACACATCCCAAATTAAAAAATCACTCCAGCTCTTTACGTGGGACTATTGATGTGCATTCATTTTGTCTAATGGCACCTAATTTTTGATCATTTAATAGACAAAAGACATACACACATTGTTGCGTTCAATATCACACACACACACACACACACACACACACACACACACACACACACACACAAACACACGAAGACTCTGTTTCACTGATGTAGCAACTTTTTCTTTGTGTAACAGAATATGAGGGAGGAAACACATTCATTAATACCACTCCCCTATTCTATCTGAGTCTGACTGAACATTTTCCCAGACTTTCTTGTTTACACCACAATTGTTCACGACTTACAGTGTGTCGTTATAAGCTTTGTCTAAAATACTAATGATCAAACATGTGTCACCTGTTATGTATTTTAGGCGTTAGAACTGGTTCGGTGACACGGTGCATGCCACACTGCTATAACCAGTATCACCATTTTTGGTTTGCTTTTGATTTGTACCACGGCTCTTGCCACACATCCTGCACCTTAAAATGAGTAGAGATTATCTGTTAATGACGGATATCGATGGAGGAGAAACCATGTAAGGAAAGATAAATAGAGAGGAAACCTATTTTGTAGCCTCAGTATGAGGTTTCTCGTGCATTGAATCTTTTAGGCACAACGCCTTTATAGAAGTAAGCCTCAGTGCAGGGTCCAAGCATTCAGGCCCGTACCGTTCTCTTGGTGTGGGCCACGTATGCACTCGCCCGCTTTTCTAAAATATGGGGAACAATGACTCATCTGACATTTTTCTACATCTCTGTAGAGCAGTGCCACTGAAGTCTGAAAAAGTGCATTCGTCTCCATTGCAACCTTACTATAATACCCCTCTTTAAGTGACTGACGGGACTGTTCTTGCTGACATAGGCTGATCATCCGAGGAAGTGTTGCTCTTCTGTTTTTCCTTCAAATGTAGGGTCGACTATAACTTCGGACCCCGTTTACTGACGTCTTTCCCATAGATCTAAATGTCACTTTAGTTACTATTCAAACACTGGCTGTCCAGCTGAGTATCTTTGTGACTGAAGCTCCTGCTCAGAATTTTTATACCTGCCGAGGGCACGACTCGATGTTAACTGCTTCATTGTACCATGCGGTGTTCGTGTGTGGAAGCACCTGCTTTCATTGTGTTTCTCCACTCATTTATCCAGGCTTTTCCTTTGTCCTCTCTCTGTATTTATTTTTTTTTTAATAAAAGGCTTCAAGGGACCTGCAGTCTGATGTGTGAAAAACACTTGTCTGTGTGGTTGAGGCTGCCGCTGTTTTGTCTGTTAGCAGGATACAGATGCAGTTTCACATGTGTTTTTTTGTGAAGCCTGAAGGAACTACCATGTACAGCAAGTACACGAGGACAAACACATGCACAGAGTTGATTTCCATCATTTCAGGGGACATTATACTGACTTATATTCAGTTCCTTTAGACCAAGCAGGAAATTCTTGTCCTCAACCCTTACTCTAAAATGAAATCCTCACAATTTGATTATGCAAACAAATTTATGTCCCCCAACATGAGTAAGTGCACACGTGTGTACACACACACGCACGCACAGGCACACAGGCAATCATCATCAATACATATGAAACTGTGAGTTTTAACATTAAAGTTTACCCAGAACCTAGACTTAGAAGCAGATAAACAATACAAAAACAAACCTACAGTGAGGGTTTAGTAAAATGAATAGAAAAATCATGATAGGCCATTTCATGTTTGGTATTTTATTACGTACGTGATGTACGTTACATAAACATCTGTCCAAATAATTTTTTTAACATAAAATCAATGGAATCATAGACAACAGTATTTCAAAACAGGGAATACAACTTTACAAGTTATGTTGTTGCTGGTATATTTATTCTATACGAGGAAGAGTCGCTCAAATCGTGATGTAAATGTGATGTAAACTTAACTTTAGATGGAAGGTTAACATCTCTCTATAAAACTCTGCTGATTTGAAAGGTGGAATGATTACAATCAACGACAGAGCAAAATCAAATGTGTGCTCAGTGGTTAACCTACATGGGTTCAATCCCCAGTTATTGGTGCCACATTTGACTCTCTGTTCTTGTGTCTCAGATACATGGGCCAGACGTGGCCATCAAACAGACCGGGGGGGTCTGGCACCAAGTAGTTCCTAGAGTACCTCCTCTTTTTGCATTCTTCATATGGGATGGAAATAAAGTAACGTTGGTTCAGCACGTCGATCAATGGTCCGTAGGTGTAAAGCAGGAAGCCCTCCACAATAAGGATGTGAGTCTCTTCCTCCTTATGGTCAGACTTTGGAACGATCTGATTCTGTGCAACCAGGGTCAATGAGGGCCAGTGGATTGATAGCCGAAAAATGTCCTTGTGCGAAATGGTTAAACGTCTCCACTGCTTGAACTAGTACATGATCAAAGCTTTAACTTCCCCAAATACCATGTATTAACAGTAGTGACAGTATTTGCCAGTATCATCTTACAAAGGAAGTCACATAGTTTATATGTATGATTGTGCCAAATTGAGCCTCTGACACTGCACTGGTCCCCCGCCTGCACTTTAACTTACATAAAGATAAGTCTGGTGATATTCTATATTTCTCTTATCGTCAATGAATCCCATAAAAAGACAAAAACAGACAATGAATTGATTCCATGATTAATCACTCTCCGTGTAACCCAGGGTTAATATATCTTCTCCCTCTGTGCCATAGAGCTTTGTTTTCTATTTTGCTGTTTGCTGTTAACACATCAATAAGCAACACCGTTAAACTGGGTGGCATGTTCCTTTACTATTACCCATTAACGTGGGCACTGAAGGTTATTTTGAGTCAATCCCATAAACACTATTCTGCAGCTGTAAATACTCACTTGAGGACATGTGTATTAATCCGCAGCTGAAAAGACTCCCCAACAAATATACTACTTTCTCCTGTTAGAGTTATGTTTAGTAACAACTACAGTGCCCAGCTGTTTTAGGAAAATCATTTATTCCACCTTGAAATTTAAATTCTATATTTGCAACCTGTTTTCAGAGATTTACATCTTCAGTAGGAACAACTTGTAATGCAAGAATCGAAAATGAAGAATGGACCGAAGTGCTTATTTTGGCCACCTCACCAAACTAATACCAACGTCGCTGCCTGTCACGAATTACAATTATGTTGTAGCTTTAATAAACGTAGCAATACTGATGTTATGGGCTTTCCTATGCGTGTTTCATATCTACCATAGCATATTCATATCTATCTAGTGCTGTGGTTCAGTATGGCCGCCATCAGAGGGTCTTCAGGTGGTGCTCTGCTCCTCTGTCACATGGTTGGAACAGTAGTCCTGGATACCTGGCGGAGGACAGAGGAGAGGAGCTAGTGTTAAAGAAAATAGTAGTTTTGATTAACTTTTTAAGATTTCCAAACAGATAACTATACTTCTGTTTTTTATCTTTGTGTTTGCATGCACGAGGCAAAAGCCCTGGTGACTCATCCACTACTAAAAAAAAAACAAATTTGATGCTTCAACTTTAATCTCATGCAGCACAGTTATTTAATTTCGATATAAACCTTTCTTCCCCTTTATGAGACTGGTTCCCATTTGTAAAGATATCACTTCCCCTTTCATTACGTTTAATCAGGAATTGGACCAACAAGTAAACCATCTAGTCATCAAAAACAATGGAGGGACTTCGATGGAAGTCAAAATATATCGTCGCGCGTCAAATGTCCCTTACTCAGAAATCTATCGAAATTCACAATATGATGAAAGAGGTGGACAAATGGGCACGGGACATGTTTGTGTATGTCTGTGTTGTGAATGGATTCTTTGTAAACACTCACTCTGCACAATGCTCTGGTACGCTTTAGCAGCAGGAGAGTCGGGTACTACGTTGAAGAAAGATTTGCCCTCGTCGCAGCTACGTGCAATCCGAGGGTCTAGAGGTATCTTTCCTAACAGAGGCAGATTCAGATCCGCACACATTCGCTCAGCGCCTCCGCTGGTGGGAGGGAAGATTTGTGATGTGTTCTGCAAGAGAGAGGACAAAGAAAAACCAAAGTTGTTGGCTGCATTTTCAGATTGTTTTCAGGGGGCCTAAACGACCTAGGATCCAGGTGCTGCTTGTTTACATGTCGAGTCCAGGAACGGAAAATATTTAAATGTTTAGATTAGATGTTCACATTTTCATTGTGAGGTCACTGTCATAATCACCATGAATTTTTTTTTTTTTGTAGTCTGTTTCATCATTTAATGTCAATAACAAATGAAATCACAATGGTGGTTTGAATGTGCAAACAGTAAAACTGAGTCTGACTTGTGTGTAACTGTGAAAAACATCACCTTCAACAGTGTTTTCAATATAGTATTGGCTCTGAATCTGGAGCGGTTTGATACTTAAATGTTTCTTTCTCTGTTCAAGCGGCTTATTATGGGACAGATGAAAAAAGGAGAATGGTCAAAATCAAGGCATTGGAGGCCAATATATCCTGACTTTAAGTCCCTAGTATGAGTCAAGCTACTGGAACACATTTCCCATAATGCAACTCTGTAGTGTGTTTTGTTAGATCTTACTTGTCTGGTAAATACTGACATCTGTCAAACTAAACCTCCCAACTGCGAAACACAGGCTCCCTTTCTTTCTTACTGTCTTTTAAACACATAAAACCAATCCAAGACGACCCTAATGACATCGCTATGACATCATCAGGGTTATTCATACAACTGTTTTCACAGACTGAGCAGTACACCTCAAAAGAAATAAACTGATGTCCATGTGCAAAATTGGTGGAGTGGCCCTTTAAGTACTTTAAAAATCGTGTCCTTTAATGAGGGATGATGCAGAAAGATAAAAATGACTAATATTTAAATTTTTTTTTAATGCATGATTTGCCCAGATGCTTCCCCAGTTCATGTACTGTACATTTCCATGCTTTTCATCCAGATTGATTGTGTTTGTATACAAGTGTGTCTGAGCATTACAGTTGTGGTCAAAAGTTTACATACACTTGTAAAGAACATAATGTCATGGCTCTCTTGAGTTTTCAGTTATTTCTACAAGTCTGATTTTTCTCTGATAGAGTGACTGGAACAGATACTTCTTTGTCACAAAAAACATTCATGAAGTTTGGTTCTTTTATGACTTTACTATGGGTTAACAGAAAAAGTGACAAAATCTGCTGGGTCAAAAATATACATACAGCAACATGAATTAGCAATTTTGGTGACTTAGAAAGTTGTGTCAATGAAATGAGCTTCATAGCAAGGCCTCTTAACTTCTTGTGAGTGATTATGAGTGACTACAGCTGGGGACTTCTCTGAGGCCATTTAAATAGGGCTCATTGGATACAAACGCCCACAAACGCTACAATGGGAAAGTCAAAGGAGCTCAGCATGGATCTGAAAAAGTGAATCATTGACTTGAACAAGTCAGGAAAGTCACTTGGAGCCATTTCAAAGCAGCTGCAGGTCCCAAGAGCAACAGTACAAATAATTGTTTGTAAGTATAAAGTGCATGGCACTGTTTTGTCACTGCCACGATCAGGAAGAAAACGCAAGCTATCACCTGCTGCTGAGAGAAAATTGGTCAGGAGGGTGAAGAGTCAACCGAGAACCACCAAAAAGGCAGATCTGCCAAGAATTAGAAGCTGCTGGAACACAGGTGTCAGTGTCCACAGTCAAGCGTGTTTTGCATCTCCATGGACTGAGAGGCTGCTGTGCAAGAAGGAAGCCCTTGCTCCAAAAGCGGCACCTTAAGGCTTGACTGAAGTTTGCTGCTGATCACATGGACAAAGATAAGACCTTCTGGAGGGAAGCTCTGTGGTCAGACGAAACAAAAATCGAGCTGTTTGGCCACAATGCCCAGCAATATGTTTGGAGGAGAAAAGGTGAGGCCTTTAACCCCAAGAACACCATGCCTGCCGTCAAGCACGGTGGTGGTAGTATTATGCTGTGGGGCTGTTTTGCTGCCAATGGAACTGGTGCTTTACAGAGAGTAAATGGGATAATGAAGAAGCCCGAAGGTTGGGTCTTGGGCGCAGTTAGGTTGTTCCAACAGGACAATGACCCCAAACACACATCAAAAGTGGTAATGGAATGGCTAAATCAGGCTAGAATTAGGGTTTTAGAATGGCCTTCCCAAAGTCCTGACTTAAATCCCATTGAGAACATGTGGACAATGCTGAAGAAACAAGTCCATGTCAGAAAGCCATCAAATTTAACTGAACTGCACCAATTCTGTCAAGAGGAATGGTCAAAGATTCAACGAGAAGCTTGCCAGAAGCTTGTGGATGGCTACCAAAGCGCTTAATTGAAGTGAAAATAGCCAAGGGACATGTAACCAAATATTAGCACTGCTGTATGTATATTTTTGACCCAGCAGATTTGATGATTTTTTCTGTTAACCCATAATAAAGTCATAAAAGAACCAAACTTCATGAATGTTTTTTGTGACAAAGAAGTATCTGTTCCAGTCACTCTATCAGAGAAAAATCAGACTTGTAGAAATAACGGGAAACTCAAGAGAGCCATGACATTATGTTCTTTACAAGTGTACGTGCATGTGAATCTGTCAGTGACCTTGCATTTCGGACAGACGAAACCGCTCATGTTCTCCACCACTCCGATGATTGGCAGCTTGACCTTCTGACAAAATCTGATCTCCTTTCGCACATCCTGCAACGACACCTCCTAGAGAGAGAGAACCAGACAGAGGAAACGGAAATAGCGAAACAGAAAAAGAAAGGCAATGCAAGACACGAGGGTGAGGTAGAAGGCAGACAGGAGAGAAGAGAGATAGGGAAGAAACAGAGTGAGAAGAGCGAAAGAGAAAGGATCCATTAATATTGTTTTCCCTTCACTCACGTCTGCTATCAGTGTTCCCTTGAGAAAAAGCTGTGTGTTTAGCTCTCACATATAAATGTGTTAGTTGTTAGAGTGTGAAAAAAATACTCTTTGATATCAAGAGCTAGGCAACTGGCCTCTTTCCAGGGGTAATTCCCACCTCATAGGTGGTGACTTTTGGTTAAGCGAGAGCTGATGGAATGAGGAAATGATTCAACTGCTGTCTGACCTCGTAAGTCCTGACTTCATTTAAGTGTCATATTTTCTTAGAATGAAAAGGACAAACAACTTAAACAAGAGCAGAACAGATTTTTTTTTCAAAAATCTTTAGTCCAAAGTCTGCTCCAAAACACTGCAGGTTAAGCACAGTTAGCCGTTACCCTGAGCACACAGGAATGTTGGCATGCTGACACACTTAAGACTTCTTTATAGCTACAATGATAATGGCGAACTGCTAACGTTAGCTGCTGCTTGATACCGTGCATAAACTGCAGAAGAACCTTCAGTATGGCATTTCATATTTTAGCCAGTATTAGCTCAAAGGACCACTGAGTATTGTCTTAGAATTGGAGATTACATGGGTTAATTCACAGTGTGTATGTCTATATTTATAAGATGGTCAATGTGTGTGTATTAGTGTGTTGAAAGGTCTGTAGCCAATTTAGTCCACACACCAACGTTAGTCTGTCCTTGTCATACAAACAAACCAGCATTCCTTATCAAAGCAGGTGTGAAATAATGTGCAGTCAGCAACCAAGCCTCAAAGTATTGTGTTGGGTTTATACGCGTGTCTGTAAAATGAATACATACCATCTATATACAACCTATAGCTTTGATAGTATATAATGTATACTTCAGGAGAGGACACCTGCAAATCCACAGGGTTTATTATTTTTCTGCTTAACTGTTCTGTATTTCATGTTGGGTGTTGCTACAATTTTGTGTTTTGTACTTAACTATTAAACAACTTTATATTGTGCCATGGCAGTTAGTGTGGGCAGTGGAGCTTAAACTTTTATGAGTTCATGATAAAATAGCATCCTCTGTTGGTTGCCATTTGGTAAAAACATTGTGTGAAATGAAAGCACTATCAAAAAAGTTACAGGGATCATCAAAGTTTTCACATTTTGTCATGTTGCAGCCTTATGCTAAAATAAGAAAAATGTCCCTCAGCAAGCTTCAACACTCATCAAACTTAAAACCCCATCCCTTGCGTGTCCGACAGATACGTTACAGTCATATGGGGGTTTTGTTTTGCCTTTCGGCACAGCAGATATGCAGTCTTATTTTCTGTAAGTGTTCCTGATCTTTCAGATCTTGTCTGGCCTAGACAGTTCCCCTTAACTGTCATTTCATAATGCCATTTCAGACAGTAGCCATTTCAAACTGGAAGTGCTATGGTTGTTTTTTTTAATAACCGCTCCTTCTTTGTAGGAGTCAGTTAGCTTCATTTTCAGATCCTCAGTTGGGCATAGGTTTTTTTTTTAGAGTCAGAGAATTTATCAACTCTGGAAATGTCATCAGCAAACAAGTTGTAACAAGACAATTAAGGCTAAATGAGTTCCTCAAGTTCCGATGATTTAAAAGTAGCAAATTGTTCAAACTTTTGCACATGCCACAAATACAGTTGGATTTTACTGGAGAAAGTAACAGTTTTTTTCAATGTCTGTTTGCTGCAGAGATTAAATTTACTTCATTTCACTTCAATGACCAACAAAATATGTCATTTTGAAAGCTGTGCCAATTTCTCTCAATCTTCTCAGAATTATTTTCCACTAACCCCCAATGGTTGGCTACTTACTGCATTTAGCTGTGGGTTACACATGTAGGTGGAGAGACGACTGGTGACACTTACAGGAGTATGGGGAGTGAGGGGTTTTCCACTTGTGACAAACTACTACACTCTATCATGGTCTTCCATTATACAGTCACCCCCTCTCTTTTTTCTCTTTTTGGTTTTCTTCTTTTATGATTGCTAATATATTCTGATGTGAATTCTAGACATAAGGTCTTTGCTTTTGATTACTAGAGACATTATAACAAAACCTAATGTTTAACAGAGATGCCAAAATATAATGCAGCTGTAGCAATGTTGCGTTTTGAGTATATGGCATGATACCCGTGTTTAACCGCAGCATCAGATCTTATTATCAGATCTCGTTTGTTGTCTAATAATCTCGTTGTGGTTTTTAGTGTCACTATCACTATTACTCTGTAGATTAAGGTAAAAACCACCAACTAAACGAACAAATCCAGGTGGTTATGGCAGAATTCCCCTTTACGGTTGCTGTAAATGCAGTTAGTGGGCGTCATTCACAAATATCGTCTTAAGTATTTTCTTAAGAACTTTCATAAGTTGTTCTTAAGAAAACTCTACAGGTGCATCTCAATAAATTAGAATATCATGGAAAAGTTCATTTATTTCAGTAATTTAATTCAAAAAGTGAAACTCATATTATATAGATTCATGACACACAGGGTGAAATATTTCAAGCCTTTATTTCTTTTAATTTTGATGATTATGGCTTACAGCTAATGAAAACCCAAAATTCAGTATCTCAGAAAATTAGAATATTGTGAAAAAGTTCAATATTGTAGACTCACGGTGTCACAGTCTAATCAGCTTATTAACAGAAAACCCCCTTGCAAAGGTTTCCTGAGCCTTTAAATGGTCTCTCAGTCTGGTTCAGTAGGCTACACAATCATGGGGAAGACTGCTGACTTGACAGTTGTCCAGGAGACAGTCATCAAGGAGGGTAAGCCACAAAAGGTCATTGCTTAAGAAGCTGGCTGTTCACAGAGTGCTGTAGCATATTCATAGAAAGTTGAGTGGAAGGAAAAAGTGTGGTAGAAAAAGGTACAAAAGCAATAGGGATAACCGCAGCCTTGAGAGGATTGTGAAGCAAAGGCCATTCAAGAATTTGGGGGAGATTCACGAGGAGTGGACTGAGGCTGGAGTCAGTTCATCAAAAGCCACCGCGCACAGATGTATCCAGGCCATGGGCCTGCCAAGCCGCTCCTGAACCAGAGACAACGTCAGAAGCGTCTTACCTGGGCTAAGGAGAAAAAGGACTGGACTGTTGCTCAGTGGTCCAAAGTCCTCTTTTCAGATGAAAGTAAATTTTGCATTTCATCTGGAAATCAAGGTCCCAGAGTCTGGAGGAAGAATGGAGAGGCACAGAATCCAAGTTGCTTGAAGTCCAGTGTGAAGTTTCCAGTCAGTGATGATTTGGGGAGCCATGTCATCTGCTGGTGTTGGTCCACTGTGTTTTATCAAGTCCAAAGTCAGCGCAGCCGTCTACCAGGAAATTTTAGAGCACTTCATGCTTTCTTCTGCTGACAAGCTTTATGGAGATGCTGATTTCATTTTCCAGCAGGACTTGGCACCTGCCCACACTGCCAAAAGTACCAATACCTGGTTTAATCACCATGGTATTACTGTGCTTGATTGGCCAGCAAACTCGCCTGACCTGAACCCTATAGAGAACCTTTGGGGTATTGTCAAGAGGAAGATGAGACACCAGACCCAACAATGCAGACGAGCTGAAGGCCGCCATCAAAGAAACCTGGACTTCCAACACCTCAGCAGTGCCACAGGCTGATTGTCTCCATGCCACGCCGCATTGATGCAGTAATTCAAGCAAAAGGAGCCGCGACCAAGTATTAAGTGCATATACATGAACATACTTTTCAGTCGGCCAACATTTCTGTATTAAAAATCCCTTTTTTTTATTGGTCTTATGTAATATTCTAATTTTCTGAGATACTGAATTTTGGGTTTTCATTAGCTGTAAGCCATAATCATCAAAATTAAAAGAAATAAAGGCTTGAAATATTTCACTCTGTGTGTCATGAATCTATATAATATATGAGTTTCACTTTTTGAATTGAATAACTGAAATAAATGAACTTTTCCATGATATTCTAATTTATTGAAATGCACCTGTAGATCAGGTTCATGTTCTTAAACTGCAGAATTGTGCAGGCACAGACAGACGTCACAAAGAGATACCATAAGGGAAAGTTGAGAAAATGCCAAAAATGAAAATCTAAAGATGGAGCACCGGAATCAAAACGCAAAATGAACTTTAGTAGTTCTGAAGTGGAGGTACTGCTGCAGGAGGTGAGCTGCAAACGAGCCGTTAAGTGTTAATGTAATGTTAATTTATATTAAAAGACCATAATGCTTTATAAAATAACAAAGGTTATTTAAAAAAATATATATTATAAATGACAAAAATATTATCTTATTATAAATAATATAATATATAATTGTAGAACAGAAGAAAACGCAATAACCACTTATTTTGCTCAAAAATCTCAGTACTCAAATGTGCTTAAGAGTGATCTTAAGTGTGCGTAGATTCTGTTCTTATCTAGAAACAAATCCCAAATCAGAAAACATTTGTGAAAGTCAGAATCTTCGTAAAAAAAGTGTGTAACTGGGTTTCTTCTTAAGAGAGGTTGGTGAATGAGGCCCAATGTTAGTTACTGCAGCAACTGTTATAGGTTATATGCTTGTCCATGTGTGTACCTGTGGTGTGGTGATGATAACAGCTCCATCAACGTGGGTGGAGCTTAGATACTGGACAATAGAGAGGTGCTCGTCAGAGGTGCCAGGGGGCGTGTCCACAATGAGGTAATCCAGCTCCCCCCAGTCCACATCTCTCAAAAACTGCTTGATCATCCCTGATTGGAGACGAACACCACACAATTTATAGTGGCATGACATGGAAAAAGTAAAACAATTTTTTTCTCACACACCCACCACACACACACCCCCACACACACACACCATTCTTCTTGGGTCCTCTCCAGATCACAGCATCATCAGGGCTGCTGAGCAGGAAACCAATAGACATGACTGCCAGGTTGTCTTCCACATACTGCAACGCACACACACAAACACACAAACACATATTTATGATATAGGCAACAATAATTTCTTCGAAGAATTAAACATAAAAAAAATTCCAGCAGCATAGTTTGAAGTGACTCACCACAGGAGACCAGCCTGAGCCACTCTGGTGAACCTGCGCACAAAACAACAGATTAGGCACGTGTAGTCCAACGTTAAAGCTTGATTACACAAAAAAATAAAACAAAAAACAAACTAAAACAAGATATGCACACAAAGAATTAATACAATATGTGGTTGGAAAAAAGTTTACCACGTATACTTTATGTAAAATGAAGAACATGGACACCGTCCTTTGCACAGATTTGTGATATTTACTCATTATTATGTGTTGTACCTGTACTATTATTCATTTTCCCATTAACTAAGCCACAGCTTACTTGCTCTCCCTCCAAGCCCATGATCCTTGGAATGGATGGACCACAGATATCTACATCCAGCAGGGCAACCTAGAAAGAGAAGAGCAGAGAGCAGAAAAACAAACCCCCCTTTAGTCTCTAGTGCAGTGGAGTCTGCAACAGACTCAGGCTCAGTTTTTTAATTCTGAACAACTGTCTGCAACAAGCATTGAGGGTGAGGACGCTGACCTCTTGAAATGTCTTAAAGGCTACAAAGAAGACATCAGAGAGGAGGAGGACTGACAAGGTTTTATCCATTGTCTTTGAACTACAGCAGCTTTTTATACAGCTGAACATGGTTATGCACACAAGTAGTTTTAACAAGACACACTGTGAAGGGTTCGCTTCTACTGATAAGTAGTGACACATCCCACAGTGTGAGGGAATGTGGTAAACATCAGGACAGTGGGGTGGGGAAGAAAAACACAGGTGTTTTTCCTATTCACATTAACACAGCTAAATCTGAACTGGTTTGGCCTTCCATCCTAAAACTAGCCAAGGTCTATGGTTTACAGTAACTGTGTCCACAATACACACTGACTTATCTTAAGTTAAACAGTGAACTGAATGGTGCTCTTGCCATTTCACTGATTAGCTTAGCTGCAGTTTAGCTAAACTATAACTTGTTGTACCACAGATTTACAGCAGCTAATCTGGGTACAGGGTAATGTTGTACATTAACTTGGTAAATGGCAATTTAACAAACTGTTTTTCTAATTTTGCAGTTCAGAGAACAGATTAGTCAGTGCTACAGAAAGAAATCAGGAATAACAACAGAGCCTACAGAGGTTTTATCAGGAAGCTGCACATTTTGTTATCACAAAGACACTTTTTTTTTTTTTTTTAATCAAAAACAAATTTAAACCCTGTTACTGGAAACATTGCTTCTACAATAATGACCCTATTGCAATTCAATCTGTTAAATACATTATGTTCTATATATAATATTTTTCTCCTCAGGTGACTCATACAGTGTGTGGCTGTTCTGAATTGACCCCTTCAGTTTGTCAAATAGACAATAACCCTCTTTCTTGATGCAGATGTGGCATCTTTTAAATGTACTTACACAATATAAGTAGTGACACACTGGTAAAAGTTTTGCCTTAATAAGTTTATACATGGTGACTTTTGAACTTTTTAGAAACTAATAATGAATTAATAATGTGGTTTGAAATCTTCCCTTATGCTTAACTTGATGCCCTTGAACCATGTCAACAGTGACCTCTAGTGGCACTTTGATGATTTCTGCAGGACAAGGCGACTGAGTTTAGACTAAACCTCAGCCAGTGTAAACGAGGCACAGCAGGAGGTAAATAGACACAAACAACACAGTTTTAAACGCATCTTAAAGTAGACAGTGAGGGGGCGTCGAGTAGCTCAGTTGGATGAGCATCCTCCCCATGTGTAGAGGCTACAGTCCTCGCTGCAGGTGGCCCCGGTTCGGACAAGCCCTTAGCTGCATGTCATTCCCCCTCTCTCTGCCTCCCCATTTCCTGTCTTTCTCTACTGCACTATCAATAAAGGCACAAATAGCCCGAAAAAAAAAAAAAAAAAAAAAAAAGGAAGGTGACTGAGATTTCCATGTCTTTTTTGATTACAAAGCAGGTCTAGGTTCTATATAAATACTGTGAAAGTATCAAAGCGCTCAATCCACAGAGAAATCCACACAGCTCATATTCACAAACTGCCTTAAAAAGAGCCATTGGGACTTCTGTAACTTTGTGATGTCACAACGAAACTGTCACCACCTCAGCTATATAGCACGGCTCACCTGGACCCACCATCCAACCTTTGTTTTTTGTTGTTTTAACTTTATTAACTACACAAGACCAAGTGGCCATTCTGCCACTGAGCTAGTAGCTACTAGAGCACAGGCAGCACAGAGAGACGCTTGAGAGAGATGTAAAATGCAAACACAAACATTACCTCCTTTGTGCTGTCACTTGCCAGGGCGTGGGCCAGATGGGCACTGAATGTGCTCTTCCCCACTCCTCCTTTTCCAGATAACACAAGGATCTTGTGTGTGACTGTTGACAGCTTCAGTCCTATCTCTGCTATGGCTGGGATGAGAAACAGGGGGAGGAGTTGAAAGATGGAGATGTGTGAAGCAGCAGAACAAGACTCCTCACTTTTCCTCTTGAGTTTGAATCAGCTTCACCATGAGTCACTAAATTCAAATTTAAGTCCCCCACTAATCCCACGTGGATTTGTTGAACTGTCTAACCCCAATGTATATATCAAATTACCATAATATCAAGGTGTGTTAACAATCTTACCAGGGTCTGGGGCCTTGGTGGCTCCAGAAGCACACAACTTCTGGTTGGGGCAGCCCTGACATGATGATGTCTTTCCTGCTTGCTCACTTGTTGTACCTGGACAATCTGAAAGGAGTAATAGGAATCCAGTTATTATTGTGATGGCTATATCAGAGCATCTTAAAACAATCTGAACCCAAAGTATGTTCTGGGCCTGGTTCAGGTGGCTAAAACCCAACTCTACAGTTGAGCTTCTTTTCTTTAACCTCATTAACCCACCTGGAAACTGGCATGTCATTTCAAAATCCAGCTGTGCAGAAAAACTCACATGACTTTCTTTTTGATTCTAGAGGATATATTTTAGCTTCCAAACACACTAAACGCGCCAAACAGAATCTTGAGGAAATGTGTAAAAAATCTTGCAGAAAACATCTGGAATATTTCCATTTGATGGACTGGTGTGGCCATCAAAAACATGAGGTTTCGGGTTTGAATATTTCACCCTGTGCAGATATCCCACAGCTACAGATTAGAGAGGAATATGATCATTTTAACAAAGTCAATTAAAAGGGGAAGCTGCTTTTATTATACAATTCCATACTGCAGATTAATATGATTAAAAGTGGTATTCTATCGAGAAACACCAGGTGGTCATTTTTCACTGTGTTTCTGGACCCTGAAAACTGTGTCACAGTGAATCAGCACAATTTCAGGCAGCACTGTGGCGCTTCATTACAAACTCATTCAATACTGTTTAACTGACCGTCGGTATTTACTATTTACTAGTACTTGTCCAGACAAATTTCTGTTTTGGCATTAATCCGCTGATGTTTATCTAATTTAATCTAACTATCTAACTAACATTTTAATAACTGCGTCACTGAACTTCACAATTGACGAAGCAATTTGTTATTCGCTCTGACTAAAATGTCCCAGCACTGCACGTCCAGGTGGCGATATTATAACTGATGAACCTGCCTGGATGTAAAAACCCTGGAAAATAACAGGAATATTTTAAGTGTAGTCTTGTCAACAGTAAAACAGACGTTTGTTTAAAACACACCACAACCAGTGAGACGTTATTACAAAACGCCAAATCGCGAACCAATAGGTTTATGGTCTAGTAGATACAATCCACATAAATTTAACTTTTAAAAATCTTACGTTCATTAGCATTATCTGGTACGTCCGACATCTTCACACAAGCGTCCGTCAATGAAAGTCTTCCCTCGTTGATGGTTCCGGATACGCACAACAGGAAACTTCTGTGGCGTCGTTTATAAACCTCCTTCTCTGGCAACAACGCATCTGTTTGAGACATGGACTGTGTGAAATAACATGATAATAATGTATTAAAGAGTAAACACGTCAGGCTCATACGATTCATTACATTTATGATTCAGCCGAACTAAACTGGTTTTCGGTGCTTTATTCAGTTAATTCTAGTCTTTTCAGTCCGCTTCTGCAAATGTCCAAGTATATCAAAGTATACACGAAATGAACCTATAATATAAACTAAAGAAATAGCCATTGTAAACAATGTCTGGCTCCGCCCCTGTTAGCCCAAACTTAGGTCTGTATTCAGGGGACATGCTCCCCCGGGAATTTTTTCCCCCATTCATGGCAGCTACATGCACTGTTTACTGCATCAATCCATTTGTACATCATTTGGGAAAAACATGATAGTTGCCGAGGAAAAAAAATCATCCCAAGCCTGTATCATATTTTGAATCTAATTGTCTCCATCATTCTGAAACCACAACACTTTTGACAATGACTAATTTTCACTACTGCCACACAAAAAGAGGCATAAGTTGTCTGATGACAGAGGTGGGGAATGAATTTGCTATTTTTGTTACACTATGCTGGAGTAGAGTTCAAAGAATTAATGTTAAGATGAAAAATCTACATTTAAATCCAGACCATAATAATATGTGCTGCTCTAAATGAACAGACATGGATCCACAACAACGCAGAGTAAATGTCTTAACAACTCTGAACATGTACTGTAAATTACATTGCTATCATCAAAATGAGTGTTTCAAATCTTAAACTTTATATCCAATTAAAAATGTGGATGAGATCTGTTAGTGGGTACACTACACAGCTACTATAGATTATGGGGTTGGTGAGGGAATCTAGTGGCTCAAAGTAATTTCAGCTACATAACTTCAGTAGCCTGACTACTAGCCGAAGAGTAATGCAATTCCTGGATTCCACATTTTCATTTGTCACTTCTGACATTTAATCAATATTTTACTGGAATACACATCTGTTGATTCTTCACAAAGTCAGTGCCCCTTGTGTTAATCTATGGATTCTCTCTGATGTCTAGCTTTGGGACAGATAATTCAGACCTTGGGCCCAGGAGTACCATATGTGACATTTAAGCCTTTCAATTAGTCAAAATTGTTTTCAAATTAATGAACTGTATGTTTATGAATGTTGTGATTATTATTTATTAGTAACTTGAACTTCGTGCACAGCTGCTGTTGGACTTATACTTGCAGTTTACCTTCACTTACCACTGCAGTTTATTGATTTTTGCTGCTGCTTGTGGACTTCATGCCGGTTTACTCTGTGTCCATGAGAATGTGAGCAGTCTTTTAATAAATCAACATGTTATGTAATCAGATTCCATCCTGCATCTAAGGGAAGGGCTGGCATGGGGAAAATAGCAGGAAATTAACAAACGCCGTTCAGGCCCACCGCCAGAACAGTAATGGCTGTCCGTGTGTGCTTCAAACCTGGTTATGGGTTGTTGGACTCCGAAAACAAGTCGGATCGCACTTCAGCCGGATCTGTGCCGGATGACTGAGTTCCCACTGGGGGGTGCTGTTGATTCAGTCATGCCTGGAAAAGTTCCAGTCACATACACACACGGGTAAGGAAAGAATCAGGGAGAAGGGGGGTTGTATAATACACATTCAAGTTTTATAGAAATTGAAATTAAAGTTGCTGAACTGAATATATAACATTTTAAAGCTGCTCTATTTGGCATTTTAACATCATTAATATGTCATTAAAATTCATGGAAATATTAATGATCTTAGAAATTTTATTTCTAACATTTAGAAAAGTGAGGAATTCAGCAATTTAGGGGGATCTCAGAGAACATTAAGTGTAAAGAGCAAAGGCTAGTAATATCCTCAGGAAGTATCAGCAATACAGTTGGCATAAGTTACTGCTGCGTAAACATTTTACTTAATTAGATGAGGTAACAGGTTAAGAATGATTCTTTAATTAAAGAAATGCACACAACATCTTCAATGTGTTAAATTTGTGGCATCTCTCTCCACTTCTCTGACTTTTTCTTTTTTCATTCATTTCATTTGTGTGTGTGTGTGTGTGTGTGTGTGTGTGTGTGTATTGCATATCATTTTATGTGGGTCTTGGTAGTCCACAGTTGTTTCTATTCAAACACATTTAAACTTTGTGAACAAACTGTTTTATTGGCTTATTGGCATTTTAGAAAATGGTGATTGGTCAGAAGAGTATCAGTTTTCTGGCTTTGCAATCAGAGAACAAAGAGAAGTGGTAGATGCACCTGTGTGTGTCACCTGGCAGTCATGTCTATTGGTTTCCTGCTCGGCAGCCCTGATGATGCTGTGATCTGGAGGGGACCCAAGAAGAATGGTGTGTGTGTGTGTGTGTGTGTGTGGGTGTGTGTGTGTGTGTGTGTGTGTGTCTGTTCAGGAACATCTGTGCATTATGTGTGTGACTAAAACATCCCTTGATCCAATAAAAGCATGAGCAGATTTCTGAAATGTCTGTCAGTATGTTCCTTCATAAACATTTCTCTCCCTTTGTGTGTAACATATTAAATCGCCTGTGTGAATGTGTAAGTGTGTGTCTGTGTGTGTTAAGTGCCCTCTCCCCCCCAGCTGTTTGCCCTGTCAAGAGTGTAATGTGATATTTTCTTTGTGTCAGCCCAGCCATCACTAACTGGCAAACTTATTCACACGAGCCATGAACAAGCTTATCACTGTTTTCACATTCGTGGTAGGTTGTTAGAGCACAGTGTTTCTGGGCACTGATATATGGGTAGAGATAATGTTCAAGATTAGAAATGGAATTAAGAACACAGGTAGTAAATATTAGTTAAAATTACATTGACAAATTTCCATAAAACATGTCTGATATATCATGGCTGCATGAACTTGTCCTTGATTGTAGTTACAGATGAGGCAGTTATAAATTGAGTTAGAGATGTTTCCAATGAAGAAAGACAAAAACAATGAGAAAAATCCCTGAGTGACAGCAGGGAGAGAACGTTTAAATTAGACATCAAAAGAGAGACAGGGACAGACGGCGAGACACGTACAAAGACATGAACAGAGTGAGCAAGGGCTGCAGCACAGAAAGAGAGAGACAGAGAGCAAAGATAAGGGCGTCATTAGGTGTGTAATTCACTCCTCGAGGCTACATGAATGTCTAAGCAGACAAAAGCGACAGCACAGCTGGAGGCTGTAGTCTGTAGGAGTGGTTTTTGAAATAGCTATAATATCCTTCCTCTTTCTCTGGTATTCCTCCTCTACCTCTCCACACCCTTTAATGGAAGTGCTAAAAAGGTCATATTGGCTCTTTGAATAGAAAAAGACAGAGAGAGTGTGTAATACTGAATCTAAAAAAAAACCCTAAATATTTCACTGACTTTATTTAACTCGTTAATGCCCATGTGTATGCAGAACATATATATTAGATAACCTATGTACTGCATATTTGTAGAATTGAAGAAAGTAAATAAATGGACATCCAAACTGATGAAAACAAGACTGTGGTTGAAAAGAAACTAGATTTTCCACCAGAACTAACCTGTGTTTGAAAAGTGCCGAACCTGATTAGTGAGGTGTAAACATATGAAAACACTGCAGGGAGGACATTGGTGTTGACAATGGAATATAGACAAACTAAAAACGAAACAAAAGTTCCACACGGAAGATCAATACCACCCTCATATATGATACAAAGCACAAAAGACTGGGAACAGGGGAAACAGTTATCCTGGCTCTGTCCAAAGGAAATAAAATCATCTTACCAGCATTTCTACAGCTCAATGTTTAGTCCATTATATGTTGTTTTTTTAAATTGTGTCTCCAGGAAGCTGTGTGTTGAACTACTTCTTGGGAGCAACAGCTTCCTTCAGTCTCCGTTGGTTGGAAAGTGCTCAAAAATAGTTCCTATGTTTTCAACCTTTTTGCGATATATTTAATGGACACATATTAGATTTGTATCGGCGTTCCCATCTAAGTCTTCACCAGTAAGCAAATAAGGTAGATCCTTATGTCGAACTATTTTCTTATTCCGTTGGGGATCATCAATGTCTGTACAAAATTTCATGGCAGTCAATCTAACATTTGTTGAGATGTTTTAGTTTGAACCACCGTGGCGGTCTGACCAATAGACCGACATTACTGTGGCTAAAAGTGATGTATGTGTAATAAGTATTGAGCATCTCCTTAATAAAACTGTGGGTTGTACTCATATCATTAACTCTAAATGCTGTGTGCTAGTGTGCTTGTGTGCACATACATGCGAATGAGCAATGACATCACTTGTCAAATCTCACACACACACACACGCACTCACACGCAGTGTTCAGTTGAGCAGATAGCCCATCATGAAGTCAGACACATTCTGTCCATTCAGCAAGTGGTCTACAGACACACACACACACACACACACACACACACACACACACGCGCGCACACACACGCGCGCGCACACACACACACACACACACACACACACACACACACACACACACACACACACACACACACGCACACACGCACACACACACGCACACACACACACACTAATGGACTCAGGTCAGATTTTGGTCACAGAGTTACTCAGCACAAAAGTTAAGCCTTGACTGCAAAAGCAGTCATCACACTGGGAACAATGCCACACACACACACACACACACACACACACCACACACACACACACACACACACACACACGCACACACGCACACACGCACACACGCACGCACACACGCACACACACACACACTAATGGACTCAGGTCAGATTTTGGTCACAGAGTTACTCAGCACAAAAGTTAAGCCTTGACTGCAAAAGCAGTCATCACACTGGGAACAATGCCACACACACACACACACACACACACACACACACACACACATACACACACACACGCACACACACTAGCCTTAACTTAACTCACACTTTTTCTATAAGGATTAACAGAAAGGGTTTTGTGTGTGTGCGTGTGTTTGCGTGGCAGAGAAGAGAAGTCCCACAACTGAAGAGGAAAGAGGAAGTAAGTCGTTTATGGAAAAAAGATGGGTGTGATCAGGACGTGCTGCGGTTAATGAGCTGCATGTGAAGTACAGTAGGAAACATAGTGTTTGTGGCTTTCATTAGATTTCATAAGGTGTTCACTCTTCCCTTTCTGCCTTTTATCCATAGATCAAGTACAAAAGAAACTATCACAGATTTTTAAATATGAACAGAACAAACCTGGAACGCCAAATATGTTGCGCAGCTGCCATTGCCTTTATGTTTTAATACACTATACCATCAATTATGCAGAAGCTTTGTTTGCCACCTTCCAAAAATTAAATCTCCACCAAGTGTCTCAGGCTTCCAGGTATATTCCTGGTCTCTGCCGTGGCTTTGTTCAAGCATTAAACTGTAAAAACAATGACAGCGGCTGCCTTGGTGTGGGTGTGTACAAGGTTTAGTCACATGAATCTGCAGTTAGACATATTTGCCTAAAACCTGTGTTTTTTTTTTTAGCTTGTCCTCAAATGACAGCATCATTTTTTCAGTAAGCGCCTAAAATATTTGTTTATGTTCAAGTGACAAAGCTCTCTAGAGGCTGTAGTAATTATGATTCTTGCCCCTCAGGAGAGAAGGAGGAAGCTGGGTGACTTTTTCTTTTGAGCCACAAAGTCAGCAGATGGAGGAGGTCAGGGTGGATGGATGGGACATGAAAATGACTTCAGAACGGAAGATCACTGTTTGCTGCTGCTTTATTTCCAACAGTCAGCGTTAACGTCTTCTAACCCGGACAACGATTGTTAAGTATTACAACCAGGATGTCAAAGGTCTCCTTACCTTAATGAAGTAAGTAATAAAGTTTTTTTTTTTAAACTTATTTTAACCCAAACTATTAATTTCCCATAACCCTAACCAAGTTATTTTTCTGCTTAAACTTAACCAAACCTTGAGCATAGCATTATGAGCTCATAACCAACAAATGATGTCATCCTGCTGAAGGAAGCATCAGATCAACATGCTCTTACGTGTTGATCTGGAGCGCCATTGCATTTGTTTTTTTTTCGTTTCAAGAAGTTGTCTGCTTGAACTCTCCTTAGCCAATGCAATGGTCTTCAACAGGAGTCGAGGTGACCTGATGGTCAGAGACACTACCCCACAAGCAGAATGACACATTCTCACAAGGACACTTTTTTTTTAACAACCATGTCTATGTGGTTTTACTTCCCCTCCATCGTTCTTCTGTCTCAGATACTCCCCTGTTCCCTCCATCCTCCTCCCCCAGTTCCTCCTCTTTCTTCCCTTTGTTGTGAAATTCTCAGCTGTTACGGTCACATGGGGTCATCCCCTTGGAGACTGTTTTAAATTTTTTCACTGCACCTTGTTGGCTTACAGTCTGATGTGTCTATAGAGTGTCAGAGATTTTTACACTTGTGTTTAACATTTTAATCTCATAAACTGCGCCTTTCACCATGCCTTTGTTTAAACTCTACAGCCCTCCAGAAACAGGAATGTTTGTTACTCTGTCCGCACCTAACGAAAATGCAAAGTTACACTCACCCACAATCATTAAACATGGAATATGCAAAATCGTTGCTCAGCATCATAAGCAGCACGTTATTTACATGTATGCATTTTTGTTTATGCTTGTGTGTGTGTGTGTGTGTGTGTGTGTGTGTGTGTGTGTGTGTGTGTGTGTGTGTGTGTGTGTGTGTGTGTGTGGACACTAACTGAATGATAACACATGAAAATCTACAAAAGTCACCCAACTGGATCTGCTTAATTTTGGTTTGTCTTGTAGTTAAATTAGGCGTGCAGCTGAGACTCCTAGCTAAAAGTTGGGTCACACTCATAGTGTCCTGACAGTATGATCGTAGATGATGCAAACACCCCTGAATCCCTGCAGTGGCTGACCCTGTGATGGGCTGGGGAAGGTGCAGGCAGCTACACGCTTCCTCTGATGAACATGGGGTCGCAACGCACTTATTCTCACCAGATGAGAAGAGTAGATTCCAGGAGTTTCTGGGGGTTCACACCTATGTTTTTGTAAAGTTTAAACAAACCAGATCAAATGTTTTAATAAGTGAGCTGGAAGGCAAATTTCTGTTACGTTCTGACTGAGCCAGGCTAGCTGTTTCCCATAATGTCCAGTCTGTATGCTAAACTAAGCTAACCAAGGTCATGATACCTCACCAGGTTCCCACACACACCAGAAGCACTGCTGCGAATCACCTGGGTCCTCCTACAAAATCTAGTCTGCTGGCGCACTTTATAAAGTCCAGTTTAAAAGCAAGAAGAAACAGTTACTACTGGTAATAAGATTCTTGTCATTTTGACTGTTTCTTTTTCTTTTTTGCCAAAATGTAAAAATATTCATGATGATAATGTACTATGATCAATATTTGAGCAATGGACACATACACACACACACACACACACACACACACACACACACACACACACACACACACACACATGCATGCAGCTCAAGTGGAAAAGGAATTTCAGATGCTTCTTGCAGTTATTCT